>NW_026899656.1:0-90610 GCF_033153095.1 Gastrolobium bilobum | reverse complement strand
AGTTGCTCAATCAAAATCAATTTGGCTTTATCAACCTCAATTCCATTCCTGGAGATTTTATGCCCCAAAACAATACCTTCATTAACCATAAAATGGCACTTTTCCCAATTCAGAACAAGGTTAGTCTCTTGGCACCTTTTCAAAACTTTAGACAAGTTAATTAAATAAGAATCAAAACAAGAACCAAAGACGGAGAAGTCATCCATAAATACCTCTAAAAATCGCTCTACCATGTCAGAAAAAATAGAGAGCATACACCTTTGGAAGGTGGCAGGTGCATTACAGAGACCGAATGGCATTCGTCGGTAAGCGAAGACTCCAAATGGGCAAGTGAAGGCTGTCTTCTCCTGGTCTTCAGGGGCTACTGGAATTTGATTGTAGCCTGAATAACCATCTAAAAAGCAGTAATAGGCATGGCCCGCAAGTCTTTCCAGCATCTGATCAACAAAGGGTAGTGGAAAATGATCTTTCCTGGTAGCCGTGTTCAACCTTCTGTAATCAACACACATTCTCCAACCTGTGATAGTTCTAGTTGGGAATGACTCATTGTTTGCATTTTTGACAACGGTCACACCACCCTTCTTTGGAACAGTCTGAACCGGACTTACCCAAGCAGCATCAGAAATTGGGTAAATCATACCTGCGTCAAGAAGCTTCACAACTTCTTTTCTGACTACCTCCTTCATGATCGGGTTAAGCCTTCTTTGCGGTTGTCTCACAGGTTTGATGTTTTCTGCCATAAGAATTTTGTGTGTGCAAATAGAGGGACTAACACCCTTTAAATCAGAAATAGACCACCCTATGGCGGTCTTATGAGCTTTTAGAACTTCAACAAGCTCCTCTTCTTGACCAGGAGATAGTGTCGTATTGACAATTACAGGATAAGTCTCTTCATTCCCCAAGAATACATATTTCAAAGTATCAGGCAGAGTTTTCAACTCAACCTTGGGTGGCTTATCTTCTATATCATCAGCTTTTTCTTTAAGCTCTTCCACAACATCTTCTTTGCCTTCAAAAGGAACATGATCACGGGCTCTCAACTCATAATCAATCTCTTGTGGACGCATCTTCTTATGTTGCTCTTGAAACACTTCAACTTGAAAACAATCATCATTCTCAGCTGGTCTTTTCATTGCCTCAAAAACATTGTAATTGAGTTCCTCATCATGCATCCTTAATTTAATCATTCCCTGCTCAACATCAATTAGAGCACGGGCTGTAGCCAAAAAGGGCCTACCTAAAAGTAGAGGCTTATCACTTCCTTCCCCTGTATCCAACACCACAAAATCAACAGGAAAGATAAACTTGTCAACTTTGACAAGAACATCTTCAATGATCCCGTTAGGTTTCCTCACAGATCTATCAGCAAGTTGAAGAGAAACTTCTGTGGGTTTCAATTCTTCAATTCCCAGTGACTTATAAATAGAAAGAGGCATCAAGTTGATACTAGCCCCAAGATCACAAATAGCTCTGCCAATGGCAATATCATCAATAGTAATGGGAATATTAAAACTACCTGGATCACGAAGCTTAGCAGGAATCTTCTGCTGAATGAATGCACTACTTTTTGCAGTAAGTTCAACGGTTTGGCATTATTGCAGTTTATTCTTCTTCAACAGATCCTTCATGAATTTTGCATATCCAGGCATATTTGCTAAGGCTTCTGCAAAAGGAATATTGATGTGCAACTTCTTGAAGATGTCTAAGAACCTGTCATAATGCTTGTTAGTAACCTCTTTCTTGAACCTTTCTGGGTAAGGTGCTTGAGCCATTATATATTCATGGGTCAATGGGCAGTTCTTATCAAAGAAGGATGGTTTTTCCTTTTCAATGACGGCTTCTTTCTCCTTTTCTTTCACAATTACTTCAGCCTCTGGTTCAATTGCTCCTTTCTGCTTCTCCGCTTGTTCCTTGTCTTCCACACGATCAAGAATTGGATTTGCAAGCGGTGCTACAACTTTGCCACTTCTAGTGATAATAGCCATGCAATCTTCCTTTGGATTGATAACTGTATTACTAGGAAAAGTACCCGGAATTCTTTCTGAAACCTGCTTTGCAAGTTGGCCTATCTGATTCTCCAGGTTCTTTATGGAAGCACTTGTATTTTTGTTGTTGGCTCTTTGCTCCTCCATGAAAGCATTTGAATGTTGAGCCATCTGTGCCACTAGCTTTTCCAATTCAGAGGGTTCCTTTGCTTGAATTTGTGGAGGCTGCTGGTAGTTATTAGATTTGTAATCCATGCCAGCTCCTTGAGTTCTTCGCTGAAAATTTCCACCACCACCTCCAGCACCATAATTATTGTTCCTTGGAAAGTTTGACGGCTGAGGCCGTTGGTCATACCATATTCCATTCACCTGTACTTGTTGAGGTGAATCATCTGATAACGAATTAGAGCATTCGTTGGATTTGTGAGCTTCCTGAGGAGTTGATTGAACATGAGACACTTGGAATTTTTGAAATCGCTGCTCCAAACTGTCAAACTTACTATCAATCTTTTTGGATAACAGTTCAGCGAGCAAAGTGTCATTGTTTTCTTGTTTTATCACTCCTCTTTTTACTGAGGCTGGAACACTCTCATTTTCATCTCTTGCCAACTTCTTTATCAGATTGAGGGCTTGCTCTGAGGTACTCTGCCGAATAGAACCTCCAGCTGCACCATTAATCACCAACCTTGTTTCAGGAGAAATGCCATTAAAGAAAATTGCTACCTTTCTGTCATTGTCTCCCTCCCATTGTGGACACTTCCGGATAAGTTCTTGGAACCTATTCCAAGTTGCACACAATGATTCTCCTTCAAATTGACGGAAATTCGTGATTGCATTCACGAGCTGATTATATTTCTCCATAGAAAAGAAATGGGCAAAGAATTTGTTTGACAAATCTTCCCATGTTGAGATACTATTTGCTGGTTGCCTTTCTATCCATTTGAGAGCACTTCCCTTAACAGCAAAAGGAAATAGTCGGAGCCTGATAGCATCAGCTGGCACACCATTGTGCTTCGTAGTGTCACAAATCATCAGAAATCGATCTATGAACTCATGAGGGTCTTCCTCGTCAGCACCAGAATATTGAGCTCTTGCCACCAAAGAAATCAATGATGGTTTCAACTCAAAATTGTTTGCTTCCACCGTCGGCCTGACTATGCTTGAGTTTGGCCTATTGAACACTGGTGTCAGAATACTTTCCAACAATCTTGGGGGTGGATTGTGGCCTATGCCACCATCATCGTTGTTGTCTCCTTCCATCTCTTGTTTTGGTTGTGCAGGTACGCTTTTCAAATCTTCCCAAATTATCTGCCTAGCCGCCTTCCTCAGTCTCCTCTCGGTCCTTGAAATTTCAGGATCAAGCAAAAAGTCTTTAGATGGAAGTCTACCTCGCATAAAACTCAGAAAATTTTGTTAATAGCACCTGTAAAATGCAAACAAGAATAATAAAATAAAATAAAATTCAATCTCAAAGATCAAAGATTATTTATAATATTGAAATTTTCAATCCCCGGCAACGGCGCCAAAAACTTGATGCTATCCGGCAAGTATACCGTTTCGCATAAGTAGTAAAGTAGTAAGAAAGATCGTCTCCTCAGGGATTGAAAACCAAGTACTAAAATAATCAGTCACTTTAAGTTGAAAAGCTTGATCTCTTGTTAGGAAAATTAAATTGAATCTTAGTAACCATAAAAGTAAAGACTTATTTTTGAGTTTTTGTATTTTCAAGAATGAAAAGAAGAATAATAATGGAGTTGGTTTTGAAAATATGAGAAAGAATTGCAGTTAGGGAACACTCTCCCTATGATCCCCACTTATTACTTTGGATTGATACAAAATACTTATTTATATAATTTCTCAGATAATTATGATCTCAATATATTAATAATTAAATCCCAATCCCTTGGTAACTTAACCCTTTAACCTCACTTAGAATCCTAATCCCTTAGTAACCCCTCATGAGAATTAAGCAATGAACACAATAATTCCAACATCTGCAATTAAATATACATCTATCCCTAGTATGCATACCAATAGTTATCTTATCTCCTTTCAAGATCAGAAACCCCAATATCCCTATTTAAGGTTCTAACCCTCAAACTATTTTCAACTATCAAATTGATCAGGTTTAATAAAGAAAATATCAAATACGAACAAGGTAAGATAAAGAAATTTATATAAACGAGTAAAATAATTTAAATCAATCCGTCATAACAAGGGTTCACATAGGGTTTGTGACCCTAACTACAATAAAAGAACTTAGCCAGACATAGTCATATCCGACATAAACAAATATTCAAAAGAAAGCATAAAAACTATAATTACTAGAAAGAATGGAGAAGAATTCTTGATCTTCAGTCCTCTACTGCTTGCTCTGAGTTGTGAAATTGGTTACTTGGTTGTGCTCCCAATCTCCTTATTTATAACCACCGGCATTGAGCCCATCCAAGAGTTTGTATTTGATTTAAACTTTGTTTCCTTTTTTTCATGTAACAACCTTGGAGATTTGATTGATAAATTAGAATTTCAAATCTTGATTCAATCTTACCACAAATCATCTAATCTTATCTCTAATTTGGATAGAGATCTCATTGCTGAATCAAAAACTTGATTTTTAAATCTTTTTCTTTTCCAAAATTGCCCCGTTGCAAAACACGGGGTCTGAGAATTCGCAACTTGACGCTCTCAGCGTCAACTTCACGCTTCAAGCGTGAACGCTTCTGTCTGAAAAATTTCTTCCACGCTGCCAGCGTGAGATCCACGCTTTGAGCGTGGATTTTGATTTTGCAAAATCCTCGTTTTGCTCCAGTTTGTTTGCTTTTTCCTACAAAATTAGCATAAAATCAGTATTCAATCCTTGATTAAGATTCTGACAAATTAACAGTGATTCTTGCTCTTTTTCTTAAGATTTCATCAACATTCTTTCTCTTTTTGGCTCAGATTTCCTTATATGCTAGGCGCATATCAGCGCCCCGTGCGTGGGCGATATATTTTTAAGTGTGAATCAGCCAAAATAAGGCCCAATGGAAGTGCAAGTGAAAAGAGGTTTTCCCAAAACCTAATAAAAGGATCTGAAACATAAGAAGAAGGACTTTTTGGGGGAGAATCGAGAGGAGAAAAACAACAAAGAGAGCAGAGATTCCTTGGAGCTTCTCGGAGATTCAAGGATTCGATCGATCAAGACAGAAGATTTTCATCTTCCCTTTCTCTTCTAGGTTTAAATGCTACTTTATTTTATTGTTATTTTGTCAGACATGAACATGTCTGGCTAGTTTTATCATTGTGGTAAGGGTCACAACCCTTGATGTGAACCCCTTGTACCTTGGTTGAATTTTATGTTTATCTGTTTTAATTGCATTTATCTTTTCTTGTTCTTCATTCTATAATTCTATTGGAACTGATCAATCTAGTAGGATTGCGAAGGTTAGGGTTTACAATAGGGATGTTGGAATTCTAATTCCTGACAAAGAATAAGATAACTGTTTATGTACGCACTAGGGATAGGCTATATGAACCGCGAACGTTAAAGATTCATTGATTTTAAGGGTTAACTCGAAAAGGGATTTCTAAGGGATTAAGATTCTAATAGAGTTGACAAGGTTAAGATCACTAAGGGATTAGGGTTTAACTAATCATATAAAAGATGATGAATTGTTCGATCAATTGAATAGGTAAATGTAAATGTAATCCAAGTTGCAAGGTGGAGATCAGAAAGGTGTTTGTTTCTCTTACCGCAATATTTTCTCAAATATTTTCTCAATCCTTAATCTTTTGTTCTTGCATTCTGAAAACACTTTTGGAATCATTTACATTTTTACTTTAATTATTTTAGTTTGTTTCATGAACTACAATTATTCTCAACCTATTTTGATTAATCCAACAAGAGAGGAATAGTTATAACAACTTAGGTGCCTCAATCCTCGTGGAGACGATACTCTACTCACTCTTTATTACTTGGTACGATCGGTTCACTTGCCGATTTTACGCATCAAGTTTTTGGCGCCGTTGCCGGGGATTGACTACGCCAAGTTATTTATAACTTTTGATTTTCTTGCTTGGATCTTTGTGTTACTAATCTGTTTGCTTTAGTTTATGCGTGGTACAGTTGATCCTGCAACTTTGGTTTACGATCCAGAGATAGAAAGGACTGCAAAGAGGATAAGACAACATACCAAGCAAAAGACGCAAGCAGAGGCTTATACTTCACATTCTGAAGGAGAAAATTCTACTCCACACTTTGAAGTAGAAACAGAGATGGCAGAAGAAAATCCACCAGCAGCTGAGCTGATGGAATCAGTTTTGGCTCCTCAATTCACAAGGCCAAACTCGAGTATTGTCAAACCACCGATTGCTGCTAATAATTATGACATCCAGCCAGCACTCATCACATTGGTGGAGAAAACTCAGTTTGGTGGAGAGGACTATGAAGATCCTCACGACTTCATAGACAGATTTTTAAGGATCTGTGATACAACTAAACACAACGGAGTGTCAGACGATGCGATCAGACTCCGATTGTTCCCGTTTGCATTGACCGGGAGAGCTCTTAAATGGTTGGATCGACAAGCTCCCAACAGCATCAGAACATGGGAGGATTTGGCAGCTAAATTTTTTGCTGAGCACTTTTCCATGGAAAAGTACAATAAGTTGGTGAATGAAATCACCAATTTTACCCAACAACCAGGAGAGACTTTATGTGCAGCCTGGACTCGATACCAGGAGTTGATCAGAAAGTGTCCACAATATGACTTGCCAGATACAAAGAAGGTCAGAGTCTTCTATAATGGGATGACGCCAGAATGCAGAATGATTGTCAATGGTGCAGCTGGTGGCACCATAGGAAAGAAGACAGCAGATGAGACCTTAAAGCTGCTGGATTTGATGGCAAGGAATGAGAATGCGTCTATGGCAGCAGCATTCCCATCTGTTCAGCCCAAGAAAGGAATTTTACAATTGGGGAATAATGATGCATCACTGGCTGAGCAAAAAGTGATTTCACAGCAATTGGCCAGTTTGAATGCCAAGCTGGACAAGATGCAGCTCTCAACATCCAAGGTTGATATATTTAACTGTGAGTATTGCAAGGAGCCGCATGATACTAATGAGTGCCCTACACTCAATAGAGCTGAACCATTCCAGGTCAATGGAATTTGGTATGATCCAAGGCCTCCACAGAATATTCAAGGTTACCAAAGGAATCAGAATGGCGGCCAAGGAAATAACTTTCAAAGGAAGAATCAAGGGAGCGGCTTGGATTATAAATCCAACAACTATCTGTAACCTCCTCCTCTGCCACAAAAAGAGCCATCTGAATTGGAGAAAGCGATGATACAACTTTCCAAAACCACTAATGATCACATAAATGAGACAAGAGCCTACCACAAGAACCAAGACGCTTCAATTAGAAACTTGGAAACTCAAATTGGCCAACTTTCAAGACAACTAGCTGAGAGGAGTCAAGAAAAGAGCGTTGCAGTGTCAAAGGAGCAATGCAATGCCATCACTACAAGGAATGAGGAGCTAGAAAAAGAGAAAGTTGAAGTTTCTACAAGAAAGGATGAACAAGCTCAAAAGGATGAAGAAGAAGCAAAGGAACAACCTCCTGCAGTTCAAAAGAAGCAATGAGATTTCTCACGTTTTGAGAAACTCCCATATCCAATGAGGCCAAAGCAAAATGAGCAAAGGAAGCAATTGTCTAAATTTTTAGATATTTTTAAGAAATTGCAGATTAATATTCCTTTTGCAGACACTCTGGAGCAAATGCCCTCATATGCCAAATTCTTGAAGAAAACATTATCTAAGAAGAGGAAGCTCACAGAGGATGAACCTGTCACATTAACAGAGGAGTGCAGTGTAATCCTACAGAAAAACATGCCTCCAAAGTTGAAGGATCCAGGAAGCTTCAGTATTCCATGCATCATTGGCAAGACAACTATAGAGAGAGTCTTATGTGATCTTGGTGCCAGCGTTAATGTGATGCCATTAACCCTGATGAAGAAGCTGGGGATTGATGAAGTCAAGCCAACTAGGATGAATGTTCAACTGGCCGACCGCTCAACAAAGCAAGCACATGGTATTGTGGAATATGTGCTAGTCAAGGTAGACAAATTTCTAATTCCTGCTGATTTTGTTATCCTTGACATTGATGAAGATGCCAGTGTGCCTATGATCTTCGGGAGGCCATTCTTAGCAACCTCAGGAGCATTAATCGATGTACCTAAGGGTGAGTTGATAATGCGCGTGGATGGAGAGCAAGCAATATTCAAAGTACTTATAAATGAAGCTCCTCCATTGCCTGCTCCTCAACCTAAGAATCAAGTCAATTACACTGCGGAGAAAAAGGTTGAGGAAAGGAATAAGAAGGAAATTCATCAGTGGCATGAAGGAAGCAAGCCAAAGGTTAAGATCGAAAAGCCCAAGGGTAAGGAAAAGCATGTGAGGACTAAGTTTAAAGTTTATGAGAACCCTCATCCTTATCCACATGCATATGAGTATAACCATGGCGGGACACAAATTCTGAGCAAGGGTATAGTGTCATCACTGAGCCCGAGTTACCAGCCACCATGATCACAAGGGGTACGTCAGGCTCGTGACGTTAAACAAGCGCTACTTGGGAGGCAACCCAATGAGTTTTTATTATTATTATTTATTTTTTATTTCCTTCCCCTTATCTGTCTTTAATTTTTATTTTGATGTTTTATTTTCGTTGTCTTTGTTTGACCATCTAGGTTTATGTTAGGGTAATTTGAACCTCTTTGGTATTTTGAGTTATAATTCTCCAGTACATTGGTTATGTTATTTTCTGCCTGATATTTCACATGTGTGATGTTTATACTTGTGCAGCAGTATTTTCTCCGACTACTTTAGTTATTGCTGAGGATAACAATATTCTAAATCCGGGAATTGGGGCCGCATACACGGCAATCGAGGTATCACACACAGAAAAAGGTTCAGCGGATTCATAGCTACTTCAGGGGAGTTATTTTAACCTTTCTAGTTATTTTCATTTTTATTTTTTCATTTTGGTAGAAATTTTGTGTTTTTAGTTTCATTTCCTGCTATGTGAAAGCACAGTCCTAATTTAGATGTGCTACTCAGTCAAATCCTTGGTTGAATATGAGGAAGCATTGCATGATATGCAAGATTGTCATGACATTGCATAGAGCATGAATAGAGATTATGATTGCTCGTTTGTTTGATTTCTATGATAATGATGCTTGAAATGAAATTAAGAAGAGTCTAGTTTGATACCACAGCTTGTGAGGTTTGTGCCTATACAGTTAATTTTTTTTTTGAGAGTCCTCACTGCAGTGGTACTCTAGAACTTGATTTAATTCTCTCCAATGCATGTGTTGATTGAAGTGATAGAGGCATTTTGTTCTATTAAGCTTATGGCCAAATAGCTACCTGAGAAATCATCCATTGTTCTATTAAGCCTGAGACCAATTTTTTTTAATTACCTTATTAAACTGTTTAGACCACTTCCATCAGAACTTACCTTGATTGAGATTGAAATGTCAATAATCAGAACGCTACCATCGCCATCATCAAGCCTGCCACTACCATAACGTCACCGCTACCATCACCACCACTGTCACCAACCACCACTATCATTGCTGTAGCCACCACCGACACCGCTGTCGCCACCTCCACCATCGTCACAACCACTACTGTCACCTACCACCACCGTCGCTGCCACTGCCACCACTACCACCACCTCCATGAAGCCATCACAACCACCACCACCATTTCACCGCTACCATTGTCTCCGGCACCAACCACGTATGCCACCAACCACCATTGTCGTAGCCACTGCCGTTACTCCACCACCACCATCCCCACAATTATCGTCGCCACAATTACCACCGCCATCACCGCAACCACTGCTGTCACAACCACCACCACTATCATCATCACGTCACTGCCACCACCATCGCCGTACTGCCGTCGCCGTCGCCGCCACCACCACCATGCCACCCCCGCCGCTACCACTACCACAACCACACCATATGGATGGAAAAGTGATGATTCAATTATTTTTTATATTTAATAGGAATTATTTTTTATTATATTATTTGTTGTGTTATCAAACGCAATTCTCATTCTCGGAATAAAAATAGAACATGTTATCAAACACAATTTTTTTCTCATAAACTGTTCAAAGGAACAGAAATAGAAAAGAATTGTTTCTTTTCAGAAATAGTGCTAGGGAATAGAATGATTGTCATGCACATCATAATTGTTTACTTATTTATATAAAAGAAATTTAAAGGTAGATGATAAAATTATATATTATATATATAAAATATGTGAAACTTATTTTTTCTCTTTATTTTTTTTCTCTTATAATCTCATATACAATACACACATTTTTATAGGCGTGAGATATAATTTTATGTTATTGAAAAAAATAAATATAATATGAGAAATAGTAAACAATGATGAACTTGAACTATACAAAATGAGCTGAATTTACTATGATACCACCAAGTCGTCCAAAAAGAAAAGATGTTTCCTGTAAAACATTAATAATAAAACAATGACGAAGACGAAGAACTTGCCGGTTAGTATCGAAGTTTGGTCGGAACTTTGGGAGTTGAGAGTGGAGAGAGATAAGATACGTTACTTTAATTACTTGGGACTTGGACACTTGCCAAGTTGCCAATAAACATTGTTTGTTGTGGGTGTGTGGGTCCCATCAAAACTGATGATTGAGGAAGCGCGTGGATGCCAAAGAGCGTGTCATTAATGATGCTTCGGTTTGAAACGTACTTTTGTTGTTGGCTGCTTGCTACTCCCTCCCCCTCTCTCCCTCCAGTGACACAGAAGATACAGTGACAGATACAGTGTGACCCAAACAAAAACTCGGGAACTGAGCACACCTTACTTACTTTCCAATGCCAACAATCTACTCTTAACCCTTATCTTCACAATACTAGGGTTTGCCTCTCTTCAAAGTTCATACTCATACATTGGCACTCAACACTCAACAGGTGTGTGTGCTCATCAACTCTTGCAATTTCACTTTGGTTCTTCATTTCCTTTTTTTTTTCCTTTTCCTTTTTCTTTTTTCCATTCCCCAGTGTGCCATGATTTTTGCAAACAAAACTTGATTTCACTCCAAGTTCCTGTTTTTAGTACATTTTGGTTTGTGGGTTGGTTTGTTTTTTTATTTTTATTTTCTTCTCATTGTGATGCTTCCCTAACTTTCTCCAGAAGAGCACGTCGTTTCAACTTTTTCGTTTATTTTTTTTTGTTAGCCAAGCTTGTGTTTTGGAGAAGGACCCTTTCTCCGGATGTAAAATCTGGCATTGGTTTTTGCTATTTATTTAAGACACCAAATTTGAGTTTAATTTTTGTTTTTAAGTGTTTTGATGTTTAAAGATTCTCTAGGCAACACAACATGTAGACTTTTTATTTTTCTCCTCTTAGAAGTGGAGTGGTTTGTTTTTACTGAGGCAGGAGCAGGATCTCTGCTCGTTCTGTCTCTCTGTTTTTGTTGTTTTTTTGTTACTATTCCTTCAGATTTTAGTTATTTGGTTCCAGACTGCATGCAGATCTGGGTTTCTGTCGGCCACAAACTCTTGTGCAGTTATGGAACGCTTGAAATTTGCATCTTTTCCTCCATTTTCCAAACTTTAGTTTCACATAATTCAAAAGAAAAAAAGAGGCAGAAAATCTGTTCCTACTTTTGTTAGCTTCACCTATAATCTTCCATTTTGAAAAGCTTGGCGAGGAATCTGAAAATTTACTATTAGCAACATGGCTTCTGGGTTACGTTGCAGAAAAAAGAAGAAAAAAGCATCTCTTTCTGAAATGCTGAAACATGGAAGAGCTTTAAAACTTTGGTTGTCTGTGGTGTGTGCCTAATCATTTCTAGTTATTCAAGATGAATTTACGAAATTGCATTTTAGTGCAGCATTCAGTGGCACGCCAACGAACATTGGAGTAAAAGGGAGGAAAGGTCAAAATGAAAATTGGAAAAGTATAAGATGTTTTCTTTAGTTGATTATAGTTATTTAAAATTTTTTGTCCAAGGTTCTATTTATTTATTTATTTGTGTTTTGGATTTAGTAGGTGGTAGTGGAGTTAGTTTACTTGGAGTTTCTTTGAAGGGATTATATGCTGTTTGTTTGTTAGGTTCTTTTGTTGAATGCTGATCCGAGGTTGTCATCAGCTGTGAACTATGACTTTTTCTCGTGCTATAAATCAAATTCCTTTTCGTCTTTATTTCTTACTCAGATTCCTATTGCAGGAATAGTGGGTCAGGGGCTTTAAACTAGAGGTGGTCTTTTACCTTTTTATCACTTGAGAGATTAAAATATGCAGACACCAAAAGCAAGGTAAGATTGTAATTATTGAACACTTTTCCTGTATTTCATTTTTCTGCCATTTTATGTTTTGGTTTCAACATATGATAATTTCTGTGGTCTAAATGAGGGATTAATAATGACTCTTTTTTATCTATTATATTTGGATGTATAAATCAGGGATTGTTCGTTTCCAAAATTAAAAAAAAGGTGAAAAATGAAAAACTAATAATGGACGCATTTTTTAAATGTAGTTGATTAGTAAACTTTGAGTCTATCACTTTGCGTATGTTTGTTAATCGAAATTTGTAAAGGGATTTTTCTCTGTGGTTTGGTGAGAAAAAATAATTTTTTAAAATTAACTTCTCCCAGTTCTTATTGTGCTTGAAGCAATCTTTTATGCCTCTTTACTTCGTTGCCAGAAGTATGATTAAGTGGGCTAAAGTTTTAGTTTCACTCGAGTTGGAAAATGTAACGTTGTCATTTGGCTTGGATGATATCACGAACTTCTAGTTTTCATTTTAAGATGTCTTTACATTGAAAGTGTCAGTAGAAGATAAATTTGAAAAGGTCCTTTCTCTCTCCCTCTCCCTCGCTATAAATATATTGTTCCTGTCATGTAGTAATTCTCACTAGCTCATGATCATAAAGTCTTTTGGTCTCAAAACCTTTTGTCTACATTTTAGTTGTGTAGATTTCTAGACACTGGAACTCAACTTCTTTTCGTATTTTTATGTGTTTATTGTAGTATTTTGGTATTCATACGATGAAAATAGCTAAACCAGAACTTGTTACTGGCCTATCCTTGAAAAAGCAACACATGTATTTAAATGGTGGTTTTTGAAAGTAGTGTTGCATTTCTTCCACCAATTGATTGATTCTCCTCACTTAACCACTTCAGTGTGCTATCCCAAGATGGTTTTTGATCTTCCACCAATCAGAACTTTGTGGCCGAAAATAATGTTGGTGGTGTTTGAAAATAATGTTGCATATCTTCCACCAATTAGTTGATTCTCCTCACTTGACCACTTCAGTGTGCTATCTCGAGATGGTTTTTGATCCCCAGTCTATTATATTTGTTTATGCATACTAATTGGCTTATGGCTGCCTGTAAGCAGAGTTGGTACTTCAGAAGTTCCCCAAAGGAAATCTCCTGTAACCCCTCGGACTGCTCGCCAGTTGAAGACACCAAACTCTGATTCTGACTCGGTTTTGTCCTCTCCAAACCCTGCAAGAAAGACTCCAAAAGATAGGAGCCCAAAGGTCATTGAACGCAGGTCATCACAAAGTCCTATATCTGAGGTATTTGATGTTAGCTCATAGCTAGATTTGAATTACCTCACTTTGATTAGATTTGCCTGATAGTACTATCTTGGCTATGGCAATCTCTTTAATGATAGATATATACTTATTGTCTTATGGTTCTTGGATACATTTATTCAAGTCCTTCATTAATCTATTATCTATATGTATATATAAAGTCCGAAATATTTATATTGTTGATAGTTTTTAATTTTATTCCTCACTCTTTAACCTCCTTTTATTATCTTGCTCTAGAAGAAGCGATCTACGAAGGTTCAGGAATTAGAATCTCAGATTGCTCAGCTTCAAGAAGATCTGAAGAGTGCTCGGGATCAACATAACTCATCTGACTCATTGGAGAGAAAAGCTCAACAGGAGGCTGAAGAGACAAAGAAGCAGCTTTTAGCCTTGTCAAAAGAGCTGGAGGAATCCCAACAACAGCTTTTGGACCTCACTGCTTCTGAAGATGCACGACTTCAAGAACTCCGTAAAATTTCTCAGGATCGAGATCGAGTGTGGCAATCTGAACTAGAGGCTGTCCAGAAGCAGCATTCAATGGATTCAGCTGCTTTGGTATCTGCCATGAATGAAATACTGAAATTGAAAATTCAACTTGAAAGAAGAGTATGTGAGTCTGAAGCTGCTCAGACTAACAACGCAGAGTCAGCTGATGCTGAGATTCAGGACTTGAGGATGGAGCTTGATGAAACTCTCTCTATGGTGGAAAGGCTAAAGAATGAGGTAAGCAATTGCAGAGAATCTGAATCCAGGGCCTTGGAAGTAGTTGGTAAAATGCAAATGCAATTGGAAACAGCAAATGAGACTGTGGAAACACTCCGGTCAGATGGTATGAAAGCAATGGAAGCTTACAAATCCTTAGCTTCAGAAATGGAGCAATCAAGAAATCAAGCAAAATCATTGGAGGAACTTGTGAGCAAACTTCAGGCTGATTTGCTTAGCGGCGCTAACATGAATACATTAGGTCCAAATAATGAAAAAGGACTTTCTCAGGAAAATGGAGAAAATGAGGAGATAAACCAGCTCAAAGCTGAGCTTATCTCTACCAAATCTGAAGTTGTGCAGTTGAAGTCTGCATTGGATATTGCTGAGATAAGATACCAAGAAGAGTATATCCAAAGCACATTGCAGATTAGAAGTGCTTATGAACTACTGGAACGTACAAAATCAGAATCTGGTCAGAGAGAGGTTGAATTGTATGAGGAACTGAGAAAAGCTAAAGCTGATACTGAAGAGCTAAGGGCAAGCCTGATGGACAAGGAATCTCAGCTGTTGAGTATGTCAGAGGAGAATGAGGGGCTTAATTCCAAGATCAAGGAAAACCAATCTACTGAAAGGCAATCTGAACTTGTGATGGAGCTCAAAAAATTGGATGCTGATATTGAAGAGTTGAGGTCTAAATTATTATGTAAAGAGACTGAGCTGCAAAATATATCTGCAGAAAACAGTATGCTCAAGATGGAAATAAAGGAGGAGTTGGAGAAGAATAAAAACACTGATGATGCTGTTGCTTCAGCGGAAGGAGCAAGAGCTGCAGAGCAAGAGGCTTTGAAGAAACTTGGTTACATAACAGAAGAAGCTGATAAGAGTAACAGAAGAGTGGCTCGGGTGATTGAGCAATTAGATGCTGCTCAGGCCGCAAATTCAGAGTTAGAAGCTGAATTAAGGAGATTGAAAGTTCAGTCAGATCAGTGGAGAAAGGCAGCTGAAGCAGCTGCATCTATGATTTCTGCTGGAAACAATGGGAAATTTGTAGAGAGAAACGGTTCACTTGATAGCAGCTTCAATTCTATTACTGGCAAGATGATGAATTCTCCTTATTTAGAAGACACAGATGATGACTCACCAAAAAAGAAAAATACAAACATGTTGAAGAAGATTGGAGTGTTATGGAAAAAGAATCATCGATAAGTACATGTGGCCCAGGTATTCAATCAATGCATAAACCTGTTAGTCAAAACGGATTTACTTATTTGTTCTTTAATTGTATTTTTTGTTGTTGTTATTGTCAGGTATTATATGGTTTTAGCTTACATGAGTCATGATGACCATTTAAGCAGTTCCTTGGGGAAATCTGCGAAGTATTGTAACATCCGAACCTGGCTTATTATTAATGGCGCGGAGAATGTTAACTGCTTAGGTGTTTACAGACACTAGTGTATTTTGTTGTTTCAATGAGTCAAGTATGTTTTCATGTCATGACATCCTTAGTAAGTAGAAAGATTATGGATGACAAAGGGCAATGAGACCTAATGATATGTGATGGTCCTATATCTTTTGTCATGTGTTAACCGTTAACGGATGTTATATGACTTTTGTCATTTGATGGTCCTATTATCTTTTTTGTTTTCATATTTTGGTAATGCTCGACAGATTACATAATTGATTAATGGTTGGACCGAGGAATTTGGAAATAAATGCAAGGGATGGTTAATTTGAGTAAATCTTTACTTGATAATTTTTAAAATGAATTTAAGAAAATGAGAGATTATCATGTAGTTTTTTTTAACCTTCTTTTATTTTTATTTTTTTAAATATTTTATAACCCTTTCAAAGAATGTAATTTTTTTTTTTTTTGAGAAAGTATTTTTATTTAAGAACTTTTTAAAATAAAGATATATAAATCAATCAAATGTTATTCATTTTTGTAGATATTTTGTCTATCAAGTTTTTAATACAAGAACATTACTCACAGTACATAGGTGGATATTCCAGGAATTCTATTGGTATATCACGCCCACGGAAAGGGAAAAAGAAAATGAAAAATGAAACAAAGTGTTTTTTTTAATACATAAAGTGTGTTTTATCTCTGAGTTCAGAAAAGATAAAAAAAATTAAACATCCTTTTAAGCTGAAGTTGTTATTGTATGATCTCTACTCATTTTTTTATTTTAAATGACTGTTAATTATGATTGAACAAAAGGATTTAAAAAGTCATTCAATATTTTTATTTCTATAAAAATATATTTATACTTGATTAATTTTTTATTAATATTCTATCACTTCATTTAGTGAAAGTATAAAAAATAAAAACAAGAAATATTAATTATTTATTTTTTTAAATTATAAATAATTTAAAACAAACTCAAAAGCGATTTTTTTGTTTGTTTGTTTGGTTTGATTGTCGTTAGGATCCCCAACAAACTAAAAATCTATGAAGAGATGTAGCACCAATATGATCTATAACCTATTATTTCAATGGGTCATAGTAATGTGAGAAATACAAAGGTGCAATGGGCTTCTAATATGAAAGTCTAGGCCCAACTGTTTTGTTTACCCAATAGTCCAGAAAAAGAGGCATTGGCACAGTACTCGCCACTCTCCACTCTCTCTATATAAACTCGACATTCCATTTTTAGGGTTAGGGTTTTGTATTGCGCGGCTGCTCCATACACACCATCTTCTCCGATTTCGTCCTACTCTATCTGCGTAGAACTAAGCTTTCATAGCCATGGGGTAATTCAACTTTACATTTGCGGTCAATATTATTCTTCTTAATTTTCTTTGCTATTATTATTAGGATACACGTTGGGAATAGTTATGTGCAATTCGAATTTTCGATCGTTTTGTTATCTTGCGCAATTCGTAGTGTCCCTGGTCCTTTTATAGTTGCGGTTTAGCTAATATTGGATGCTTTTGCATATTTATGGTCTGTTTCTATTTCTTCCTGAGAAAATTGAACACTGAAAGATGAAGCTAGTGAATCCGGTAATTTGTTTGTTGTGATGTACGTGGTAGAGTTCTTTAATTTATTGTTCCTTTGGGTGGATTCATGTCACTATGTCAAGTCAAGTATTCTCATGGTTTCTTCTCATATGAGAAGTTTATATTTTCTAGTTTGGGACTTGTGTAGGATTGTGCTATGTGATTTGATTCTTACCTCGGCACTTCATGTGCTTTTTTGTGTTTGATTTCTTTAATGTAACGCAATTTCTTTGTTTCCATGAACAATCTTTAGTTATCCATTCTTTTGGACTTGATATTTTTTGAATTTCGTTATGTTATTCCTTTAATTTGAGGGACTACTTAACTTTTATTCTACATTAAACCATCAGAGTTCGAAAATTGAATCTTCCTAGTTTCCTGCTTCTGCAGGAAGACACGTGGAATGGGAGCTGCCCGCAAGCTGAAGTCCCACCGTAGGAGGCAACGGTGGGCAGACAAGGCATACAAGAAATCTAATCTTGGCAATGAATGGAAGAAGCCTTTTGCTGGTTCATCCCATGCAAAGGGTATTGTTCTCGAAAAGATGTAAGATTAATTTAGCTAGTTTTGTATATCTTTTACTGGCATATTTTCTTAATTGGAGCATCTGATATTAAGAAATTAGTAATGTATTCTCTGTGCAGAGGTATTGAGGCTAAGCAGCCCAACTCTGCCATTCGAAAATGTGCTAGGGTTCAACTCATCAAAAATGGGAAGAAGATTGCTGCATTTGTGCCAAATGATGGTTGCTTAAATTACATTGAAGAAAATGTAAGTTATCATGTTATTTTGCTAATTTGGTTGTGTTGTATTCTTTTTGTTATTTTGCGTATCCTCTGCATGCTGTAAAATCTGCAAATGTATTGAAATTCATTGTGTATGATATGGGCTATGGCTGATGGTTGTAGGATGAAGTCTTGATAGCTGGATTTGGACGTAAAGGTCATGCTGTTGGTGATATTCCTGGTGTCAGGTTCAAGGTCGTGAAGGTTTCTGGTGTCTCTCTCCTGGCTCTTTTTAAGGAGAAGAAAGAGAAGCCTAGGTCTTAAATTTGCGGGATGGCTACTCTCTCCCTCTTTTTATAGTTTTTCCCAAAAATTATTGTGAGTTTTGCTTCATGAGATTGAACGAGTTGTATGGACAATTTTGTATCCGTGATAGTAATTTATCTGAACATTTGATTCGTAGCATAGACTTCTTTTCCTCATTCTTTTTTTGTTTTCCTTGACATTGCTCGAAGTCCAGTCATCTTCACGCCTTAGCATTCGGTTTTGAGCAGCGCATCACTTAATTTTAGGAAGAGTCTGTTCTAATGTTAAATAGACTATTGTGGATTCATTATAAGGGTTAAAACGTACCATTTAGATCAATGTGAAATCCCAGATTCAATCATTCAAACGCAGCTAACGATTTAATATTTTGGGCTGTAATGTCTTTTTGAATGAAAAAATGGGGCTAAGAACCTAAAATAAAGATAATTAAAGTATAGCCATTAGAGTGTCGAGCAATCGGACCAAAATCTCCAGATGCTTCAAAGGTTGGAGGTTGACCCCTGTTGGCTGAACACGGTGAAGGAGCTTCAATCTTGTACAGCTTATGTACGCATTTTTGTATCCTATGAATTTAATGTACTATCTATTCTAGTATTGATAAGCAAACGAAAGATATAGTCAGTACAATAAAATCCTATTGGTAAACTTACGAAATTGGAAGCTATTAATGCGTTTCAATTTGAACAAAATTCAATCATAGCCCAAAGTTTATATAAAATTGAATTATAGAGTAGGTTATCTCATCCAGTGTTTTAACTTTATCTCATTTTACTATAGTGAAATAATCACTGAATTTTTCAATACGAATGAAAGATCTGCTAAAAATAAATTTAGACTTTTTATGCATCTGAGTTGAATAGATATTATTCAATAAATATAATAAGGGAAAAAAGTTTCCGATGTTACTTTAGATAACTTTATCTAATGTTCATCGAAACGACGTCGTTTTGGGGTTGAAAAATTAAAAAATTAGAGTGATAAAGACTATTATAACCCTGAAATAAATTAAAATTACAAAAATACCATAATTTTCGTCCCAAAACGACGTCGTTTTGATGAACATTAGATAAAGTTATCTAAAGTAACATCAGAAAAAACAAACCCATATAATAATCTCCAAATTATAAATTACTCATTGATGAATAAATATTATTTATTCAATATTTTTTTAGAAAAAATATATACAAAAAGCAGGAAACTGTTTTTTAAAAAGAATTGTATTGACAAACGAGATATTATCGTGGGTATTAATCAATATATGTAAACCATTTGATTGATTTTAACTTGATTAGTAGATTAATTTTTTTTTTTGCAAGTTTTTAAAATTTAAGAACCCCTCATCTAATAAGAAAATTGTATAACTATTTTACAGGGCAGAAGAGGGAGTGGGAAGCAAATGATACAAAAAGGGAAGCATGCTAATCAATGTTAGCTAAATGGTTTGAACACTTCAGCATGAATAAATATTATTTATTTAATATATATAACAATGTCAATAATTCAAATACATTTTTTAATGAAATATTTAATTTTTTAAGATAAACTCTGCGTTAGCCTCTCCGAAGTTAGGGTACCACGACAAACAAACTAGGTTTAAGATTTAAATTTTTTTATTTAACCAAGTAAACTAAGATCTAATCTTTTAAAGAGGCTTATTTAGCCCAAGCTATTCTATGTAATTTATTTAAAAAATAATAATTTTATAATACTTATATGATTTATTAATCACAAAATTTGATTAATTACATTTATTCAAGAGCTACAAAATTTGAATTTTTTACGCATATAATACTAGCTTCTAAATAAGCTCTATAACAGTGCTTAACCAAAATGCAAAAGAAAATATTATGTCAGGCATTTAAATTTTCTAGTAGTAAGCAGAAAATGAAATCCAGAAGGATACAGGGCACCACGTCCATTTCTTTTCTATCTAAACATCCACAAATGACACAGGCAATAAATCCATGTAGGAAAAAAATAGATCTAAAAAAACCATCAAATTCAATTAAATAGTAGAACACGTGCTACAAAATTATAAACTTTCTATTCATGACTTGGACTGAGTACATCAAGAGACTTATATAGTTGCACTTTTAGCACAAAACAGAAAACTCAAATAACATGTAGTACACCTTAATTAAATCATCTCAGTTGTTTTCTTTTATAATGGTTGAGGGCACAGGTAAGTTGATCAGTTTTACCTCAGAAACTTTCGTTTCTGTAAAAACACTGCCATCCATATTGCAAAAGGAATCTTTGACTGCAAAGGGTCTCCTTATTGAAGCTGTCATATCAAAGCTGGTTGGGGATACAGATAGAGATGGGATAGATGTACCGTTCAATAATTCCTCTTTTGTAGGACAATCAATAAGCTCCTTGTGACTTAATAACTCCAGATCATTGGATTTATCTTGGAAGCTGATATCAGTCTGTAAGAAACAAAGAGAATCACCGTTGAACTTCTCCTGTGTCTCTAAATTCATGTCCATAAGCTCAACTTTTTCACTCAGACAATCAACTTGATTATCATAATGAGCATTTTCCTGGTTATTGACACCCTTAAGAGGATGCAAATCATAGGAGGGTGATGCATTTTCAACATTTTCCATAGCACACATGGGTATGTCAAAAGTGCTTTTGACATTCTGTACAGCACTAGATGCCTTAATTGCAACATCTGATGATTCATGAAAAGGATTTGAATGTGAGTTTTGCTGGTTATTGGGTTTTGTGTTTTCAATTGACATGATAGATCTAGCAGGTTGCAGCTTTCCAAGCTTTGCTTTGTTTTGACCTCCACTTGGACTTCCAGCTCCATGTATTGGCAAGCCACGAAGTACAAGAGACTGTGGTTGCATTCCCCTACGTGGAGTACGCCCTGAGGATTTCACCTGCATTACATTATGACCAATTCAACAAATGCAGTGTAATAGAGAGATGAAGAAAGAAATAAAAAATCATAATTTAAAGAAGCACGTATTGCATCTGCGATAAACAATACTTAGCTTTTAAGCTGTGTGACCAAAGTCATAATGATATAAAATCTACAAACTTCTCCAACAAGAACATAACACTAACAAAACTGTTTCTAATTACATCAAATATAAGGCTTTTAGACCATTCTAAATCAGTTCAACAAAAAATATGCCATATGCATTTTCCAGAAGTTTTACCTGACTAATGCAATCAATCTCGCATTTTGACAATACGGGACAAGTCGCGCACATTAACCATACAAGACTTTGTGCCAGCATGTAAGTGGAAAATGTGCAGGACTACCATACATTTGTATTAAGTCTCGTAAAGTCCACTGGTTTGCTATGCGAGATTTCCACGCTAGCACTAAGTCCTGTATGATCAATGTGCGGGATTTAAAGAGTCTCGTACGGTCAACGTGTGAAACTTCCACACTGGCTTAGTCCTGCATGGTTGACGTGCAGAACTTGTATTGTATGATCAACATACGAGATTGAATGCATTAGTTTGAAATTTCTTTTTGAAAAATAAATTAAATAAGTATTTTTCTTAAAAAAAAAGCCTTAGTGCAGTGAAAAAGCCTCAAATATAAACAAGGAAGCAAGACTCACCCCATCAAAGAAGCCAATCTTTGGTGAAGGAAGTCGAAGGCCCGAGGGTTTCATTAGAGCTGAAGGAAGAGCTGTTCCTCCAGGAGCAGTCCTTGCACGTTGACTGATCAACTCAGTATGATGAGCTTCCTGCCCTTCTAAGCTTGAATCACTCTGCGGAATATGAGAATTTGTACCTTGATCTGCATCAGTGTGTAATACAACCTTTCTGCTAGAGCTACTATCAACGCTAGACCTTGAACTATTCCACATATGTTTAGCCATAGAAGTTGAAGAGGATGACTCTGAAGACCAATCACTGAAAGAGCTAGCGGGTGAAATACTAGAAGAAAGTTTGGTGACAGACATCAAGCCTGAGAGACTAGAATTGCCAGGCTCAGATTTATTTCTTGAAGCAGTTCTTGATGGTGTTCTGACAGCTGGGCTACATGAGATTGGCTTTAAAGCTCCACCATTAACTTTTCTATTTATGGAATTCAAAGGAGATTTACCAATATTATCAGATAAATTGATAGCAGAAGATGTGGAAGTTGCTGATTTTGTCTTGGTTGATACTGACGGACCAGAAGGGGATTTGGATGACTGTGTTGGTTTAGGCACAATACCTCGAGAACCTCCAATAACAGATGCTTTTGAAGTTGAATTGACTTTATCTGAAGATGTCAAATTAAAGTAAAAGTTACCAACAACTTAGATAAAGACAACTGTTACACCAAAATGAGAAGCCAAAAATTTAAAAGAACTCAAAGCAAGTTCTAACCACCAATTATTCGTTTTGCCTTGTCCTTATCACTTTTGACACGTAGATCACCAAGCAATACTCTCTTGGATGAAATTGTGGAACTTGGATTAGACTTTAATGGTACCTTTGATTGCTTTGAAATAGATGACTCTCTCCTAGGAGCAACAGGCTTCTTCAAAATGAGAAAACTAGTCAGATATATAGTCATTCAAATTTCAGTGCATGACTTCTGACTGCTTTTGTCCTCTGCCGCCAATCATTCGTTAGCATAATTAGAAAATCCAGTAGTTCTCTTTAATGGTTTAATTTAGTGGCATACCTGTGTAAGTTGCGGAAAAATAGGATTCTTCTTTATCATATTCCCAGATCCTCGCATGCCAGCACTTGGATTCTTAGGAGCAGGTGGAGCCTTCATCTAAAATCAATAGAAAGTTATTGTAGACATAAAGTGGGAGCAAAATAGGGTGCACTATTTCAGACATGAAACATTGCGCCCTTTTTCACCACCAAGCATTTATCCACAGCACCTATATCCAGAATTAATAATAGGTGCCTCTGTGATGGGTTTACTAGATATACCATCAAATCATAGGGCTACAGGTGGAATGGGTAAAGTTTTGAGAGAAGTGAACAACCTATCTACAACTGAATCAACCCCCATGGTTAACATTAACACTACATGTATATGGCACAAATTTTCTAGTCTCTATCACTAATGCAATTTACCTTGTTGTGAGAAACCACGCCAACTTTTTTTGAAGCTGAAAAAAGAAGAAGAAATAATTAAGTGGAGTAATTGAGGATAAATCAGTGCACCAGAATAAAAATAAAAAATAAAATTCAACCTACTATCTCTTATAATTGTCAGAATGCACAAGGGTAAGATAAAAGCATTTCAAATAGTCATTCTGTGTCCCAGAGAACCAGTTTTTAATTACAACTAATGTTGAAATTCCTTTCAGATCAAGTTTAGGAAAAAAGAACTCTTAATTATGATAACCATTTGTGCTGTGTTTGATAATAAGAAGCAGAGATAGAAGATGCAATTTGGATCATAAAACTAATCTTGCTCAGTCAATGCATGCTTTATGGATGCTCTTCACAGTTCACTAATAGATTGCAAGGATCTGTGTTGAATAGGCAGAGTGTGTTGGAAGACTTACAGTCATGAGTTTGGAACCCTGGTCTTCCAGAGGGCACCTTGGTGTTTCCATTTCCAAGGTTGGAGGACACTTTGGTATTTCCATTTCCAAGGTTGGAGGGCACTTTGGTATTTCCATTTGCAAGATTGGAGTTGTTGCTAGATTTCTGAATTGAAGCTCTGATATCCTCAAACAAATCACCCTCTACCTCAAGACTTTCCAGGGTCAAGCTATCACTCTCTAATGTAGATACAGACTCGCATGATTTGTACACATCCTCTTGAATCCCAGGCAATGCATGTTTTTCATCCTTCTCAACACCTTCAATAATAATAGACAACTCTTCGGGATCCAAAACCCCTAAAAACACACATCAATTAAAGACAGATGTAGTTAAAATCCTATTAAAAAGAAAAGAAAAAACACAATTGCAAGGGGAAAAAGAAAGATACCAGCACTGGTGAAAAAAGCACTGTCCCAAGCTAAACTCTTGCGCAAATTGCACTTGGTGTTTTTCTTAGGCTTTCCAATTTCAGAAGTCTCATCATTTGAAGGAGGTTCGTGCTCCCACTCTTCAAGTTTGCTAGCAGCATCCTCAAACTTTTTCGAGTTAGGAGTGTACAACAAATCCGCATGCTCTTGGTTTTCTGAAAACACATTTAACAAAGGTAATGAGATCAAAGAGAGAACATGAATAGTAGATTTAAACGAATTTCAATTTATCTCAACACATAAAACGGTAAATAGTTCAATATTGATTAAAATCGAGAGAAATTTGCAGTTATTAAAAAAAGAAGAAGAAAGAAAAACAGAAAAAATGACCTGAAGGTTGTTGTTGGTTGAGGGTGTTTCCAGAAACGGAATCGAGAAGCGAATCGTCAGCGGACGAAACGTCGATGATACTAAGGCGTCGATCTTCGACATCTTTCTTCCTCAGAGAACCGTCCGTTGCAGAAATCATCGGCGCCGAAGAAAGGAGAAGGGAGAGACTTTCGTTTCAGAATTTTGAACTTTGGAGAAGCGCCTAATTGATTCAACACAACAAAAATGACTTATATTATATCCCTATTTTTTTATCACAAAAATAAAAGTTTGAAAAAATAATAAATAAAATAAAGACTGTGACGGTGAATCCGTTGATGTAATGAGGGCAATCGAAACAGAGAAAAATTTAATTTAAATTTTAGACTAAAGTTATTTTTACCCCATTATTTTCACATGGTATTGTTTTTTTTTTTGAAAACTGATGCTAATTATCTCTTTGAGGCGAATCAGAATTCCCTTGTATTTTCACGGGTTCGACTCTTTGAGTCGCCTATGAGACTAACCCAGAGTACGGGTGCGAGTCCAAGGATTACGGTACTTATGCCCCTTCTCAAATGATGTTGGTGGAATTCGAACCGAGGTCTTCTCCCACCACTCAGTCCCCATGCTACCAACTGAGCCACCACACTTGGGTTTTCACATGGTATTGTTTTATTCTGTGGCTATAAATTATTACCCAGATCTCACTATCTCGAATGATTAATATGGTTTATGAACAATGAACAAAAAAAAAAAAAAAAAAATATCAAAGTGCTGCTTAATAAAAGTCATATTGTGTAATAAATGTGCTCTATGCCATTACTGCGTAATTTATCCATTTTAAGTTTTCATTCATTTAATAATATTTGATTTGCATTTTTAAAAAAGATTTCTTCCATATTTTTTAATTTCTCCCCTGTGGAAAATGACAGTTCAGTGCTTACCAGTACGAGTCCCCAAACCCAATTGTAAATTCGATTAAAGCCCAAAACAACGGCCCAGAAAGGTAACCTTATTTATTTATATTCAGTTTTCCCGCCAAAAGCAAAAGCAGTGGAAGAAGGCACCGCGAAAGCGTGGTGGGGATGCACAGAGCAACAGAGGAAATGGAAGAGAGGATCGGATATGGATTCGGATCCATATCCATGGATCCATTCGGGTTACTGGATATATTGGAAATTTATTTTCCTCAGCAACTGTTCACTGTGGAAGAAACCTGGCTCAATCTCACATCTTCTCTTCTTTCCTTCTTTTCTTCTCAACCGGGCCAGGGCCAGAACCTCGCTTCTCAGGTATTTCAATTACTCTTCCCCTCTTCAAATCATTGATTTCTTTTTTTTTTCTTTCCTCATTATTATAGAAACCTTGTGTTGGATTCAGTGATATTGAATATTTCAGCGTGTGTTGTTATCGAGTGGGGATAATTATTGAATTATGCTGACAGGTGAAAAATGATTATGGAAACTATGTCTTGTCGCTTGACTTGCATCAGTTAAAACAAATATGTCATGTTGAGGAATTTTATGAAATGTTAATGGAGAAACCTAAAATTGCTCTCTTATGCATGAGTGCTGCAGTTCACAAGGTATGCTTGAAATCACCACTGTTGTTTGTTAAAACAATTGCTTATCCTATGCTTGGCCAAAATAATTTGGAAAGTGGAAACAGGTTTTGCTTTCAATATGGGAGAATGATATGCTGGAGCTTAGTGGAAAAGTGTTTATCCGTCTTCATAACTGCCCTGAAACTATGATTGCGCTGAAGAACTTAAAAGCAGCTTACATTGGTATATCATAAAATCATTGTAGTAATTGCTTGATTGCCAAAGTTGAAGCTTTCCTGTTTTAAAAAAGAAAAGAAAAAAGAGAGGCATTTTAACATCCTTTGGTGATTTGACAGACAAGCTTGTCTCAGTGCGTGGAACTGCTGTGAAAGTCAGCACTGTCAGACCTCTTGTGGTAGAAATGAGTTTTGAATGTGGTAAGTGTAAACAAAGAATCACGCGTATGTTTCCTGATGGGAAATTTTCACCGCCATCAACTTGTAATTTGAATGGATGCAAGAGCAAAATCTTTAACCCATTGCGACCTACTGCTCAAACTATTGATTTTCAAAAAATAAGGTGAGCCTGGTGCTTTTCCCCCCACCCCTACTTATTCGTTGGAGCTTCAGTCCTTTAAAAAACATTTTTTATGCATGTGCTTCACAAGAGTTCAAGAATTATTAAAACCTGAAGATCATGAAGAAGGGCGGGTGCCTCGAACAGTGGAATGTGAGCTTACCCAAGATCTTGTTGATGCATGCATACCCGGGGATGTGGTGACTGTTACTGGAATCATAAGAGGAATTAATACTTACATGGATATTGGAGGAGGTATGATTGACATTGCATGTTTTTGCTATCTACCATAGATGGTGCCCTGTATTAACACTTGCATGGTTGCTGAAGTGAAACCAAATTGAAATTTATGAGCAAAGATAACTAAACTCTCTAAAATTTCACTTGAATATTTATCTATTACTCTTTTAGTTAATCTCCTTTCTTCATTTCTTCGTGTTCACTAGTATATGGATTTGGCTACTATCTACATGCAAAATCATTAATGTATTTTTGGCCAATAAATGACCTGAAACTTTGGTGATAATAATAGAATACCTTTATTAAAAGATGAAGACAAAGTTATGAAACATAAAAAATGACAATGTCTTATCATCATATATGTATATTCTTTGTAGAACATGCCTTTCTTCTTTTCTTCAAGAGTTGGACAGCACCAGCTTCTGCTTAATTCTTGAAGGCTGCATAACTGCTTTGCTATTGCTGATGCACGAGAAGTATGCTAAAATGATATATAACTTTAAAACTTACAAAATTTAGATTCTAAAGGAAGTTACAGCTGTTAACAAATCTCATGTAAAGGTAAATGATATGAATAGTTCTTAAGTAGACTTAACAATTCAACATAAGATATGTTATCACTTGACACATGAAATTATTTAGTACAAAGTAATAATGTGTTTTTTGTTTACTGGTTTAGTCTACACAAGTATTTCTTGGAAGGTAGATGGGGACTCAGCATATTTGCCAGACAACCTATTTTAGTTGTTATTGTTTTGTTTGTATAAGAGTTATTCCGGCTTTATAGAATAGGAATACGGGTCTTCTACTCTCAGCATATCGCTTTTATATGACAGGTAAACTTCATGATCGTTGAAGCATAATCCGCTTTCAATGTCATCATCACTTTTCTATGCCACCTGACAATTTGATTCCATATTTTTGTAGTTCATCAACTTTCCTATTTATAAAGAGTAAACATCTTTTTTGGCCCCTGGTAATATCTACGAAATTCTTTTTAGTTCCTGGCAATAAAAAAAGACCAAATTGGTCCTTAAAATTATGAAAAAAGGACCGCATTAGTCTTTATGTCAACTCCTCCGTCACTAACGTGGCTTTTTTGCATACTGTTAGGGACCAATTTGGTTCTTTTTTATTGTCAGGGACTAAAAAGGATTTCGTAGATATTGTCAGGGACCAAAAAGGGTGTTTACTCTTATATAAAAATGACCATAAGATGCAAATTTATTCTCTTTTGAGTCATTTCTCTATCTGATGCAGCTTGTGGGTATTTATGCAGGGAAGTCGAAGAACAGAAACCAAGGATTTTACTATTTGTATCTTGAAACTGTATCCATAAAAAATTCAAAGTCGCAGTCCATACCTGAGGATTTGCAAGACTCTAATCCCAAAGCTAGACCGACTGAGCTATTTGATTTATTTTCATTTTCTTCAAAGGATTTAGAATTTGTTGTGAAGTTTGCGGAAGAGCACGGTCCAGATTTGTTTCGGCAAATCCTTCAATCTATATGCCCGTCAATCTATGGGCATGAGCTTGTTAAAGGTAAATTTGTATCACATAATGAAATGTGTCTCCATGCTCAGTAGCCTTTTTGGTTAGAGGGTGAGCCTTGGCGAAATGGTAACATTGCTGCCCTGTGACTTTGCTGGTGGTCATCGGCTCTAATCGTGGAAACAGCCTCTCCGCCCAGCATAAGATCACATACATCTGACTTTCCCCAGACCCTGCAATAGCAGAAGTTTCATGCACAAGGCCACCCTTTGAGTTGCTTGTTTGGTGAAATGTTTCTTATGCTTTCTTTAATTGTTTGTATAACCTTGTCAATGTTTCCTATTGAAAAGTCATAATCCAGCTATTCCAACATATTTTTGTTCACTTTTATCTTGGGAACCCCATGGTTGGCACGTGCTTTGTTAGTAACTGTTTGGGAAGTGGAGAATGTGAATCGAGCCATTTCTGATACTCCAGTGGTATTATTTGGGGATATGTTTCGAAATTGGTAATCAGGTGAATCTAATATTAATTTGCTATTACTTTGGCAGCTGGGATAACTCTGGCATTATTTGGTGGTGTACGAAAGCATTCTATGGATCAGAATAAGGTTCCTGTGAGGGGAGATATTCATGTCATAATTGTTGGTATGCTTAATGTCTTTTCCTTGCCTTCTGAATAGAATCAAATCTTCAGAAATATTTATCTTACGGATAAGTGGGTTTATTTATATCAAAAATGTTTTCTTCACTTAGAAGTTGGCATAATGGAAACATGATGATAAGTTATGCAGAGGAGATGACAACCTGGTAGTATTGCTTTTTCAATTTTCTAGGTGATCCTGGTCTAGGTAAGAGCCAGTTGCTACAAGCAGCAGCAGCTGTTTCTCCACGCGGTATCTATGTCTGTGGTAATGCGACAACCAGAGCTGGCCTCACAGTAGCCGTAGTGAAGGATCCTATGACAAGCGACTATGCTTTTGAGGCTGGTATATATGTTTTTAATTTAATTTTATGGTTTTACTCAGTCAAACTGTGACCTTAATGTGTACTGTGCTATTTCCATAATTAGGGAATTACTTGTGATTGGTCATGGTTAATAGGAGACTCTGCGAAATTTGACTTCAAATTGCTATGGTCTTTCGCAAAAGATTAGATTTTATTTTCTGCCGAGTGATTGTTGGAATTCCTGATAGGTGCTATGGTGCTGGCTGACAGTGGATTGTGCTGCATTGATGAATTTGATAAAATGTCATCAGAGCATCAGGTTTGTGCTCTGGTTACTGATCAATTTCTAGTTACTTGAATATATCTTAACTGAAACTTCATTGTCTATTTGTGATAATGCAGGCTTTGCTGGAGGCAATGGAGCAACAGTGTGTCTCTATTGCTAAGGCAGGGTTAGTAGCAAGTTTATCATCTCGGACTTCTGTCTTAGCGGCTGCAAACCCCGTTGGTGGTCATTATAAGTAAAATTTTCAGTTTTCATCTTATTCCCACAATTTTATCTTATTTGCACAATTTTCCTGAGTAGGCTATAACTTGTTTCGATATTCCGTCTCAGATTATCTATCATGACAAAAAATAATATATAAACAGTAATAAATCAGATAAAGTTCACTAATATCCCGCATACTTCCATTTTCTCTCTTTCAATGACGTAGATGTCTTTGAGGTTCTTAATCGATATAAATTTGTATTCTAATATTTTTACTATCAAATAATGCCAGTCATGTAACCAAGCAATGTTTCTTGTGACAAATTGTGCAAGTTATTTGTATAAAGCATAAAGGAACTATATATTGAAAGTTATAACCCAAATTGCAGCCGGGCAAAAACTGTGAATGAAAATTTGAAAATGAGTGCTGCTCTCTTGTCTCGGTTTGATTTAATTTTCATACTGCTGGATAAACCTGATGAACTTCTGGACAAGCGAGTCTCGGAGCACATTATGTCAGTAAGTTTTCCATCTTCTTACTTAGTGTTGGTGCTTGTACATAAATTACACACTGTTCATATCTCATTCGTGGTTGATGGGAATGACATCTTTGTTTTTCATCTTGATAAATGTAGCTACTATTATGGTGATGATAAAGTATATTAGGAGGTTTTCAATAATTGTTTGAACTTTTCAGTTGTTAAATAAGGTTGTCTCCAAACTCTACTTTCTTTAATATAACAGATGTATCTGCTTATGCCAAGGATACAAATTATTAATTGAGGCTAATATTCATTTCTGCATAATTATTCTAGGTTTTCCCCCTCGTGTCTTGTTTTTTTGATCTAGAAGCTACTCTTCTTCTCAAAACCTAAAAACCACTCTCCAACTAGCAAGGGTAGGGAAGCTACTCTTCTTCTCAAATAAAGGAATTTAATTGGTAAATAGGTTTGAACATCCGATGTACAGGAGACATGACTTGCACTGGGACCAATAGAGAAATGCTGGAAGAGTGTTATGAAAATTGCAAAGGAAACATTATTTGCCACATGGCATAGATGAAATCATAACGGGCTTTCTGTGTGTTAGATTTTGGTGTTCTTTCTGTTGGACAATATCTTTTCTCCCAGTATACAAAGGCTCGATGTTTTCATATTTTTACCAAATATTTTCTCAAATCAATACTGTCGGTATCTTATTTTTTATTTGATCCTATGTTTGTCTGTTGGTACTAAAGATTAAAGGTTCAAATGTATCTGGCAGCTTCATGCTGGGCAGCATTCACCGGCATTGAAAAAGCGACGTGGAGGTTTTCTCTCCACTCCGTCTTGTATTTTTTAGATTTGCTAGAGCATCCAACTTATTGGTAAATCCAGATTCCAGATTCACTAATGAAGAATATTCGTTTTAGCCAGATCCTCCTTCTGATTCAAGAGTTGCTGCATCACAGAATGCTGATGGTGTAGGTTTGGGCGTTAGATCTGGTTCTTTAATTTCAAGGTTGAGACTTGACCCACACAGGGACAGTGATTTTGTTCCATTACCCGTTCAACTTCTTCGCAAATACATTGCTTATGCAAGGAGTTTTGTCTTTCCTAGGTGATCTGATGTCATATCTATTGATTGTGGTCTAAGTATTCCCTTGGGAAGCTTATAAGAATTTATTTTCTGCCTCTTTTCTCTTTTTGATTTCTCTTAATCAGGATGTCCAAGCCAGCAGCAGAAATCTTACAGAAGTTTTACCTAAAACTGAGAGATCATAATACTTCGGCTGATGGTACTCCAATAACAGCAAGGCAACTGGAAAGTCTACTAAGGCTAGCTGAAGCTCGAGCTAGGCTGGACTTAAGAGTAGAAATAACGGCCCAGGATGCAATGGTTAGTTAATTTTACATCTTAATATGACCTGAACAATGTAATAGCACCAATAATCTTTCTGCCCCTCGAGTTTAATCAAGTGAATGCAAGTCTGAGGTCTAATGTTTAGCACAGCTTGGGTTCGGAGAGTTGTGACTATTAGTTCACGTGAAGGCTAATATGTAATTCTTGGAACAGCTAAAAAGCCACCTTTCTAATATCGATAAAATGCTATTTTAAACGTTAATATTCCTTGCAAAAAGATGAAAGGGAAATAGTTTTAGTAGGTCAACAATATTTCCTGCCTCTACTTCCATGTTATAAAATTTCCTTTACCAATTGAGGAGTATATCGACAACTGAATGTTTCCTGTCCGAAGTTTAAAATGTCAAGTTTTTTCTTGTCATGAATTCCTTGAGTCATTCTTGTAACGACATCGTTTGTTCAGGATGTTGTTGAAATCATGAAGGAGTCCCTGTATGATAAATATGTGGATGAGCATGGAGTCGTGGATTTTGGTCGAAGTGGGGGTATGAGTCAACAGAAAGAGGCAAAACGCTTCCTAAACGCCCTCAATAAGCAATCGGAATTGGAACAGAAAGATTGTTTTTCAGTATCTGTATGTGCTCATTTTTTTCCCCCTGCATTTGCTTTCGGTGATTTCTGTACTTAGTAAAAGACGCGTGTGTTCCTTTTCAGGAAATATACAGTCTCGCTGATAGGATTTCCTTGAAAGTTCCTGATGTTGACACTTTCATCGATAATTTAAACAGCGTTGGTTTTCTCCTAAAAAAAGGACCCAAGACATATCAGGTATGATGGCATTTTTACTATCCAGTCTTTTTTTGTTTGGCTAATCTTCAATTTCTTTATCTTCCACTGTCAACGGAGCTATATATTTCATTTACACTTTTTTGATGATTTCCATCTTAATTGTCATCTGTCTTTCTTTCGTGTACTACGACTTCCCATTCAAACCACCTCCGTAAGTGGAAGAAATTTTTCTAGAATTTTTCATGACAAAATCAACCTTTTAACTTGTGCAGGTGTTATCCTCCTCTTATTCACGAAGCCAATCATTTAGTACAAGGGGCTAAACTGAATTTGAGTGATGTACATTTTCTCCATATACTGAAGATCCCATGCCCAAAATACTGGGAATGTACTAGAGTACTATTCCTGGTCTTGTTGATGTGTAATCCACTAACGGCTTCATCCCATTATTGTATTTTTCATAGAAGATGCCATGTCATTTGCAGGAATGGGGTAAAAAATCTCCCATGTTGTAAATTATGTTCCAATTTTCTATCGTATATCTTGTAGCGACAGTATAAGCCCAATATCTTCTCTCCTTTGTTGACATGTACTAAGATTATGTGACAGGGATATCAATCATTTCTATTTGAGACAAGAAATATAATAACAGTGCACAATTTACGCAAAGTCAGTTAAAAATTGTAATTGGAAGTCCAAAAAATAGCATGTAATTTCAAGAAATTTCTTGAAAATTATAATAACCCTGATTTGTAATACATCTAATGGTATAATATTAACTAGAGTAAATATTCTTTTGGATCTTTAACCAAAAAACGATCTGCACTTTAGTCTCTTACAAAAAAAATTAGTCTCGAGGTCCCTAAGAAATTCAAAATAGACTCATTTTAGTTCTTTTGAAGGACTAATGTGGGTCTTTTTGACTTTGTGAGGGACCGCGATTTCAACTAAATGGATCCACTTTGAATTTCTTAGGAACCTTGAGAGTAATTTTTTTTTTTGTAAAGGATTAAAATCGAGATCGTATTTTTTATCAAGGACCCAAAAAGCTATTTACTCTATTAACTATTTAATCTTATATAATTCAGATTAATTAAGAGGCTTAATACAAAGGATTGGATTAAATATTAATTGATTACTCACACTATAGATAAAATAAATATAACACTTAGTTCAATTAATGCGGGAGGTGTGTAGTCATGTAGGAAGACACCAATTAAGAGAGCAAATGGGCTTAAGTGAGTATGAATGGGCTTTGGCGGGGACAGTGAGGGCCTTGGCAGAACGCTCCTCGCTGGGAAGGTCGCTCAAGTGAGCTGCCCATCGAACGTGTTATTTTCTCGTTCATGATTGCTCACTTAAATCTCCCTCCCTCCCTCCCTCCCTCCCTAATGATTTCATTGATTGGATTTCACTTGACTGTCTATAGCTCCATTGCGTGTGCTCGGAGTAGAAGTTTTGTATAAATGTATCGCCATGCTATTAAGTATTTTTATTTAAGTTCTTTTCTTTCTAAGAGGTGGAATAGAATAACCCTTCCCTCCCTAATAATTTCGTGGATTGGATTTCACTTAACTGTCTATGGCTCCATTGCGTGTGCTCGGGGTAGAAATTTTGTATAAATGTATCGCCATGCTATTAAGTATTTTTATTTAAGTTCTTTTCTTTCTAAAAGCCCTCCCTCCCTCCCTAATGATTTCGTGGATTGGATTTCACTTGACTGTCTACGGCTCCATTGCGTGTGCTCGGGGTAAAAGTTCTATATAAATGTATCGTCATGCTATTAAGTATTTTTAAGTATTTTTATTTAAGTTCTTCTCTTTCTAAGAGGTGGAATAGAATAACCCCTCCCTCCCTCCCTCCCCCTCCCTAATGATTTCGTGGATTGGACTTCACTTGATTGTCTACAACTCGATTGCGTGTGCTCGGAATAGAAGTTTTGTATAAATGTATCACCATGCTATTAAGTATTTTTATTTAAGTTCTTTTCTTTCTAAGAGGTGGAATAAAATAACCCCTCCCTCCCTCCCTAATGATTTCGTGGATTAAATTTCACTTGACTGTCTACGGCTCCATTGCGTGTGCTCGGAATAGAAGTTTTGTATAAATGTATCGCCATACTATTAAATATTTTTATTTAAGTTCTTTTCTTTCCAAGAGGTGGAATAGAATAACCCCTCCCTCCCTCCTTTTACCCTGGAAAATCACTAACGATGTAACATCGGTTAAAACAAAATGAGAAAATGATATAGAGCTCAAAGGGGCCAAAATTTTGGGCTGGCTTTCTGTTATTCTTGATTATTCTATCTGTAGAAAGAAATAAAAGGTCCAGAGATCTAATCATACAGCAACATTGTATAGGGGAAGTAAAAGGTCCACACAGGTGCACGGTGCACCATATTGTACAAGAAAAAAAACTACACATCACGTCTAAATGTCTACTGTACGGATTTCAAAAACATGAACAATCTTCATCCATTATTGTACGAAGAAATAAGGGGGAAGAATATACCAATTTATGCTTACAATCAGTTACCTAAAATCTTCAGTATTTGCCAGACAAACAGGGCTCCTGGATTTACAATGTAACTTTGATATAATAATTCTACTCCAAAGAAAATATACAAACCTTAATTTAAAAAAGAAATATCCAGACACAAGAACGAACGTCTCCTATGTCAGTATTCACATAACATAAAATACATTCAATATGCCGAGAGCACCTACTAAAGCTCCACCGGGCATTGAAAACACACGTTACCGCAACTGGAGGACTTAAATACCTACTCTGGGCCTTGCATAGGAACCATCATATGTTGACCCTGAGATTAAAGATTAAAAAAAATAAAAGAATTAATATCACAAATTCATTGCTTGTGGTGACATAAATTCCTTAAACTAAGATATAAAACTTATAAATCAGAGAGGAAAAACACCCTATCATAAATAAAAGTTGCATGCTCAATGTTATGTTCCGCAATGAGTAACTATAGAGGCTCAATGTGGTACTTAAGCCACCAGGCTCTCCCATCCAATAGGGCATCTTTAGGTATGGGTTGTGTGGACAGGTTTGAGTTGTAACAATTTGTACTTCTACCGAGAGCTGGCCAATGAGGAAGCGGCAACCTAGAAGCTAAAGGGATACTAGCAAAAGAAGGGTCAAAGTGAAAGCCATACTAAGTGGGCAGCCAAAATGGGCCATCGTGGATACAGCCAAAGGGGCATGCAATGTTATGTCCACATTGAGTAAAGAGATAGGCTCAATGTGGTGTACTCAAGCCATGAGATTCTCCCACCCAATAAGCTAATTTTTTTGGCATAGGCTCTCCTTATGGGCTTGAGTCATACCACTCAAGATAATAACCAAGGCTAATCTATCACATTTGGTGATAACTGATTCCAAATAAGTTTATTTTGAAATAACATCATCAGTTTCACCCTTTAATAGTTGGGTAAAAACTAGTAAGTTATAGATTCTTTTCATCCAAGCACCGAAAACCCAGTTAAGATATTAAACCACTTCTTTTAAACCTATGAAGGCTATGAGAAAATGGTCTTAGAGAGTACTTCAGGAAATCAAGTTTTCACAACATCTGTTAGAATTTGAGGATCAGGTAACTTTATAGCTTAAGATACTTCATTGAATTCAACTCACTTTCACCCAGAATTCACTGCCAGAAATATTATGAATTTAAAACCATGGTCACTAGCATTACTTGCTATGCATTTGCAGGAAATAAAATCTCTATCTTAAAAATAAAGTAAACTATATGGCCTTAATACAACCACGAAAGAATGCGCAAAATGTTCCTAAAAAAAGTCAGGGGAAACAAACTAACTTGGCAAAACCCAAAGATAATACTTCAGTAACAATACAAGTGGGTAGCAAGGCTCCAGCCATCCAAACCAAAAATTTCAATAATCAGGCTTGAGATTAAAGATATATAATAACACTTATTAATATTCAACAGGATAGTCCAAAACCATAAGTGGTGTACTGATGCCAATAGCATCATTCACACAATGAGGCTGATTCGCCCAAAAAACTTTATATCATTGGGGTCTGAACCGCTAAGAAAACATCCAGCCAACCACCACTACCAGATCCACATAACCTCATTTACTCCTAACACATTTTGTAAAAATAAAATAAAAAAGAGAGTAAAGAATCGAGGGGCCACAACAATGCTAACTTTTTTTTATTGTTTGTACAATCCATTAAGGAGGTAGAATCTACAGCAACTCTCACTGCCCAACCAGATCCAGAAAAATGCCCTTCAAAGATGGACCACATATACAATAACTCCAAATCAACCAAAAAGAAACTTAAGAAATTGGAGGAGAGTATAGAGAGAGATAGACTCGCTGAGCCTAAATAATAATCTGTAATTCATGCAACTTTCCATCCAGAACTTTAATGGGTGCATTGATGTGCGCTACCAACCAAAGGTATCTAACTCATTGACAAGAATTATCAGGCATTAATTCTAAGATGGACATTTTCAATAGGCAGTCCCACTATGCTTTCTAATATCAAATCAAAATGGTATTAGAGCCAACATTGCGTGGAACATTTTAACTTAAGAAAGCTTCAAAGAAAAGATTTTCAGAGGAAAATGAATTAAACAAAGTCCTGTGAATGGAAGTATCAGTAAATCACACATTCTGTTTCTGTCATAATAACTATTGTTTATGCCTCAGGGTAATATTCAATCTTGATGTAAAATGGGAAACAGAAAGCCTTAAAATGGCAGTTACAATTCAGAATTTAAACAAGCTTAGCATCTTCGTTCAATAACATTCAACAGGAAGAAATGATATATTGCATTAGAGAAAGAGAGTAGGGTCACCTGAGAATTTGTGTAGCTAACACTTTGTGAAAAAGAACCTTGATGTGCAAGCTGTGGTTTCACAACAAAAGATGCCAACATCAGAAGCTATTGTATTTTATATATATTTCTCGCAATACAATCATGTATAATACGTGTGTGTGTGTGTGAATTCCACCTGAGTATTAGGACTAGGTTGAACATCTTTCTTAGCAGATCCGTCTCCACCCTTGGCCGAACCTTTGGTATCACCCTGAAACACCACAAATTGAAAAGTCATAACATAGACGTGCAGTTAGAGAAATGTAGTCAAACAGAACAATTACTAAACGGAATAGCTATTCCAAAAATGGAAGAAATATTTGAAATTACCTCCATCTGCAACATTCCCCATCCACCCAGGACAAAGCCATAACAAAAAAAAAAAAAAAATCACTATCAGGGAAAAGCAGAGTTTAAAAGCAGGAAAAACAAAAGAACGTTCCGTACCGAACCTTCATGATTGCTGGGGGGGACCAGAAAAGCTTCTGAATCAAAAGTGAGAAAACTGTAAATTTTTAAATTACCTCTCTGTATCTGGCGAGGTAAATCTTGAGAGGATCAATATAATCCTCGAAACCGAGAGTGGCCATCGCCCAGAGCAAGTCGTCACCATTAATGGTCTTCCTCTTCTCCCTCTGACACTTATCGGAGGCCCTACGCGACTCAACGACTTCACAATTTAAGAACGAGCAAGGGGGAGGAAAAGAAAACGAAGGAAAAAAAAAACAAAGATAAACATACTCGCTGGTGATGAAGCTAATGAACTCGGATACGCATTCCTGAACGGTCTCTTTGGCATCCTTGGCGATTTTCCCATTAGCAGGAAGCGCCTTCTTCATGATGCGACTGATATTTGCGATGGGAAGGTACCTATCCTGCTCTCGGATGTTAGAGCGAGGGCTGTGCTCGCCACTCTCGTGACTGCCGCCGCCTGGGCTAGCCGGACCGTCGGCCATAGTCGCCGGAACCCTAATCTGAGAAAGGAAGAACCACAGAAAAAGAAAAACATAGTAAAAAAAACCCTAGGTCGGGATCGATGCGAAACCCTAGAGAGAGAGAGAGAGAGAGAGAGAGGTTATGTTATGGGAGGGATGGGAAATGTTAATGATACCTGGGGGGCTGTGATTAGTTTTGTATTTGGCGCGAGTTTAAGATGAGATCGGTGAGAATGGAAGAGAATCGGACGCTGGAGAAGAAAGCAAGGAGGAGACGATTGAGATGAGACAATAAAGCCTATCACCACCGTCCGTTTTCTTTTATTACGCAACCCTTCTTTCCTCCCTTTCCTTAACCTTCTCTTTTTCTCTTTCTCTTTCTTTCATCTCTATTTATTTTATTTTATTTAAATTTTTTTTCTGGATTCAGCTCCCCTCCCTCACCTAAAAAAGTAACATAAATAAGAATTACTTTTTTAACCTAAAAAATAAAAAATAAAAAGAGTTTCTGATTCTGCGCTGAATTTCATTTATGATTCTGATGAGGTGATTTATTCGACCACGTGTTGGGACTGTTCTGTACTTTGGTAGTCTCTGCTTGTTTGCCATTTGGCAGCTTGTACGGTCGGTGGCCTGCTGGTTTGTTTACCAACGACGTTTGCTCCCCCTTTTTTGAGTGTAAGTGTACATGCGCTAACTTAATTAATCCATAGGTTAACGTTAGAAATTTTGTTGGTCCGTTTATATGCATGTTTATGAGCCCAATTATATTAAGAGGGACATGGCTATTGAATCTATCCTTTACTTTCTAGGGATAGTGCATTTAATTTATTTAATTATTAAAACATCAATATTCGGGACAGTAATCATTTTGTCACGTCTGACCAAATTATTTATCAGACTGTCACGTCAACCGTAAAAATTTCTGGAATGCCACGCGGCATAATTCGCTACACTATGCAGCGAATTATGCCGTGTGACATTCTGAGAATTTTTACTGTTGATGTGGCAGTCTGGTAAATAATTTGGTGAAGCGTGGCAAGATGGTCACTGTTCCTCGATATTCAAGCGATTGAAGACGAACATTCTAACTACAAAAAAAATGACGAATATTCACGATAAGCCTTGCGTTTAGTTGTTGCATAAGCATAATTAGGGGTGTAAATAGATCAGCCGACTCAACCTATTACATATAAAATCTATTTGGATCTTTTCTTTTTTTAATTAAAAATAACTTTTAAGCTAAAGTTATATAAAATAGCTTAAGAAAAAAAACTAAAAATTATTTGGTGATTACATAAAAAATTAGCTAAAAACACACATTTCAAGAAAAGTCTATTTCCTTATCTCTATGGCTCTTTATTTCAATAAAAAGAAAATAATTCAAAAAAAGTTGAGAAGAGCTTAAAAAAACTTCTTTTAGCAGTTTTTGACTTTTTTTTCTTTATAAAAAAAAAATTCATTATAAGAATTTTTCTCAAAATATGTATAAGGAGAAGAAAATCTAAAAATAAGAGGATTCCAACAGGCACATAATCAAATAGAAATGGCTCAAGCTTCAAAAAAAGCTTATTTAAAAAAATAGAAATGGCTCAAGCTTCAAAAAAAGCTTATTTAAAAAATAGGCCATAGACTTTCTTTTACATGCCAGGCTTATAAGCCTACAGACTGACCTATATTATATTATTTAAACAAAATAAATAAATTATTATTTTAATGATTTTAAATAATAACGTAATATTATTTTAAATATTTTTTTAAATTATTGAATGTCTGATAGATTTAAATAGGCTAACAAGCCTAGGCCAATCTTTTATGTTTTAAATATAGGTTAGATCAAATTTATATTTTGAGTCTACACAAGACTAACAAATCATGTCAATCCTAAATTATTTTACACGAAACTGATCTATTTAAGTTAAATTCTAACCTGACCCAGCCTATTTATGCTCCCCTGGTTGCGAGTTATTTTATTTTATTTTTAGTTACTTTTTAATTGTGTTTATCCAACTTATTCAAGTTAATCAACAACAAAAAAACTTCATCAACTATGGTTGAGTGTTTTACTACGTGCTCACCTAATTTACCACACTCAAAAAATTATCATCTTCAATTTTATGAGTAATTTCTACTTTGAGATAATAATTATTCATTATTAAAAGTAAATATAATGATATGAATATTATTAAATTAAATTTATTTAAATAATTATATAATTCTTGCTTCTTTAGTGTCCATAAGTCAAGGCGACAGAAGGTAAATTGAGATCTTACATTACTACTACTGCAGGAGGAATCCACACTTTTCCCCCCTGGTGCTCTGCAAAGAAATAACAAGTCCAGAATGGCAATTCAATGTACACAATGCCATTGATGCTTGCAAAAGCAGAACATATAAACTTCCGTATACATACACACTGTTCATTTGGATGGCAGGGGGCATCAAACATTAGACCAATATGAACAACTGATTAACTGAACAAGGACTCCAGACAAAAAAAAGGAAAGAGAAAAATTAAAGTTAGAGGAAAAAATAAATAGGAAAATATTGTGCTTGTTCACAAGAGAGATTTATCTTGCCGTAGGCTGTGCAATGGATTCATCAATTGACAGGTAACTCTCAGCTCCACCCAGATCCATTGAACCCATGTTCATGGAAGAATGAAAAGAATTTCTTGGCATCTCGTCCGAATTGCCTTCCCTTAATGTTTCAACCTCTCTCTCAATAGATATTGCATCTTGGATCTCCTTTAGAACCTCTGAAATTGATGGCCGCATATGTCCATGAGGTTGAACGCACATCAATGCTTTCTCTGCTATTTTCCACATTGATTGTAGGTCATAGTCTTTCCGTAGCAAGGGATCAATAATACCTTGTATATCTCCACTCTCAATGTGTAATTTTGCCTGTGAAACAAATAATGCAGGCAACAAAAATTTAGTTGATGTAAATGCAATTTAACTTAATATGGCAGGTCTGCGCGTCTATATAGTTTATTCAGTGGTCCCTATCGCTCTATGCTGAAATCATTGCTAGGTTAATTTCAGGGAAGAATTCAATTTTGTTTCAATAACAAGCATAGCAGTATAGGAAAATCCAAAAGAATCTTTTAGCTTCTCAGACAACTTCATAAATTTACATATGCATGTTATTATAATTTATTTTTTCAATGCTGAAAAAAAAATACTGTACAAATCATTTCAGAGAAAACTACAGAGGATTTTAGAATTATACACTTTCTTTATACCATAAAATTCTATGTTTGCAGAGAAATTAAAACTCACCCACTGGGTTATACAAAAAAAAAAAAAACTCACCCACTGGACTATGTTTCGGCAATTAACACCAAAGCTTTCATTCGATATTGCTTCTTGACCAGATATGAGTTCAAGAAGAATTACGCCAAAACTATAAACATCACTCTTGTCAGTCAGCTGCTGGGATATATAGTACCTGTTCAGAAAAAAGTTTTAACAACAAGCTTTGAGGTTACCGGGACCATAGGCAACTTGAGTTTAGTCATCCAACAAAGAACTAGATATAACTTTGTTTGCTCAAACACACAAATTCATGGAAAATAGATAAAGGCCTTACTCAGGATCCAGATATCCTACTGTCCCGCGAACTATACTTGAAACATGGGAGACTCCATCAACAGCAAGTTTTGAAAGACCAAAATCTGAAACTTTGGCTCTCATGTGCTTGTCAAGAAGAATATTGCTGCTTTTTAAGTCTCTATGGATAACGACAGGATTACAACCTGTATGAAGATATTCTATCCCTGAACAAGCATGAGAATAATACAGTTAATATCACGTGATTGATCAAAAGGGAAGGGTCATTCAATCAGAAAATTATAGGAAAAAATAAGTAATTCTATAATCTAAAATGATGCATTGGCATTATAATTTATGAAGTATAAACCTTTGGCAGCATCTTCTGCAATTTCAAGTCGCTTAATCCACTTGATATTCTGTCCATGCGCCAATGGGCCTACAAGAAGTTAAACATAATTGAACATATGGACTTTTTCTCCTTGATTTAAATCATGTAGACTTACCATAAAGATGTTCCTTGAGAGTGCCATTATGCATGAACTCATAAATAAGCATACTATTCTCTTCTTCCCGGCAATACCCAAGAAGCTGTACCAAGTTTCTGTGGTGTATTCTTGAGAGAAGAGTCACCTGGATCAAAGAAAAATATAACTATAATATGAATATCAATTCGAAGACAACAGAATTTAGTAAGAACATTGAAACTAATTTATATATTTTATGCTTTATTTAGAAACAAAGTAAGGTAGGAAAGAAAGTGGAAAAGAATTTTTTTTTGAAAAAAAAACATTTATTTAGATGTCATATAAATTAAAGGGAAAGAAAATGAAGAGAAAAATGCAATCCTCTGTTAAATATTTATTTAAAAATGTCACAAGCTCAATTTTTATTTTCACTCAACTCTTCCTGTTTTTTGGAGAGATGGATTTTGTTGAATTGATGTAAAAATGTTCTCCCTGTTTCGTTTGTTCTTATTTTCTTAGCCTCTCAAACAATGTAATCAGACTTTCAACCTCAATTTCATTTCTCGTCAATCTCCTTTCTCCCACCATCTCAAACAAGTTCTGAGAGACCATGCTATGTTTGAGTGCAGAATGGATTAGTATGGGTACCAAATAACTTGATGGTACCACTTTGTTCTAGTCCAAAAGCCAAAGCTTTGTATGCAGATCTTGTTTAGAATAGCGCACAAGAAAGGCTAGGTGATGGATATCTATTAACCAGCTTGTGTCTATAATTTCCCTGCAATGTATGGGTAAAGTTCTGGAAAACAAGTGCAGTGTTTTAAAGTTCTCTGAGCAATTTCAGCCAAACATAAATTAACTCATGCAACTTTGCTAGACCATGTTGCCACCTCGGGACAGCATCTGGTGGCCATCAGATAATAACTACTAAAAAAAGAGGGAGGATATTCATACTATATCATTTTTCTACTACCATCCACTATAACTATGTACTCCGGGAAATATATATTTATAATATTAAAGTTGTTATTTTCTCTCTCTTCAGACACTTTTTAGAACTTGTTGAGAGAGAAAAAAAAATAATTTTAATATTATAATTATGTACTCCGGGGAGTACATAGTTATAGTAGATAATAATAGATGGTAGTAAAAAAATGTAGTATGGATATCCCCCCTCCTAAAAAATATGCTACAAGCTTTTGCTAGAGCAACCTTCTTTCCTGTTCATGAACAATATTCTAAATAACAGTATTAAATTCTTTTTTTTTTAGATTAGCAGTTTTAAGATCATTAATGAATGAGTAGCAGCCAGTATATTCAACCATTTTATCCCAGCCAACTTTCTTTCTCAAAGGAACACAGCAACAATTTTCTGTTGGTCCATGCATTATTTCAATTATTGATAAATCTATTTGCATCCGTGAAACAAAGCAAAAACCCATAGATCTTAAAATGAAAATGTCACTGAATGAAGCAAAATAGTAAAAGATAGTAGAATGCTGGAATACTTGGAGAGGTTTATTAATAGCAGGTCACCTCATTGGAGAACTCTCGCTTGCCTTGATAGGAATTACTGGTTAGAACTTTAACTGCTATCTCTTTTCCATCTTTCAATTTCCCATAGTACACAACTCCAAAACCACCAGAACCAATTTTTTTCTCAAATTTATTTGTAGCATTTTCAATTTCAGAAAAACTGAAGCAGCGAGCAGCTTCTGCAGGATCATCGCTCTTCCAAGAAGCCAGCCTTTGAGTAGGGAGAGAGATGATGTGGTCTATGAAGAGTGTAAACAAATAAATCATTTTCTATCATCTCAAATATCTGACAGACAAATTAAATAATTCTGTTTAGAATCCTACCTTGCTCATAATATCTTCTCTTGCCTTTATGCATAAATAAGCAAGATATAACAGTAGCCAAAAGTAGAACAGAAGCCCCGACTGCTGAACCAATAATAACATACATGTGGCTCTTTATTCTGCTTCCTCTATGAAGGTTAATGTTTCCAGAGTAGCTGTTTAGGATGAAAGGGGGAGGAGGGAAGTAGTGGTTATCATGTAAATATGATGAAGAGAGGGAAATAGGGGGGGGGGGGGGGGGGGGAACAACCATGCCAAACTGTACTGAAGACAGAATGTAGTAGTAAAGTATCCAATATTACTTTGAAGATTAGCTGAAAGATACTGAAATTGTTTACTTAAGCAATCAAAGCAACATGATTCATTCAGCTGAAAGCCAGAAACCAAAAGATTAATTGAAAAACATCTAAGAAAGAGGCAAGGCTAAATATTAAAAGAACATAATAAAAGAAAAAAGGGCGGGAGAAGAAAGCATAATTGGATGTTGGTCCATTGACATGCCAGAAGGAACAAATACATTAAAAATTTAAAGAAAAATAAAAAACACAATTAGGAATTTCTCTTGAATAATCTTCTACTTAGCTGATCAGACTAGGATTGTTACTTTTTCTAGTTATAAAGCAGCCAAGTTTATTTCATGGCACAACAGATATTTACATGAGCCATGTACAGATTAAGATCTACAAGAAAGTAGTTAACAGGACAGAACATTCCATAAGCATCAATCACATCTTATGTAAATTTTCATCAATTATCCTATAACATGAAATCTGCCAATAATTTCCTCCACTTTCTCATGTGTGCCGCATAGTTTGAAACCCACAAGAAAGAGAGCTGGAAATACTACGGAAGAGAGAATGAATCTAATATTGATGAATGAATCTCAACAGAAAAGGAGAAAATTATTCTCTTTCAAGGGTTTCCCATTTTGCAGTTGAGCTAATGCTCGGTTCTCCAATACTAACAATATTCAAAGCCCCCTCTTTTCTGCGCCCTTTCCACCCTAATAAAGCTAAGCCATTGCTACTATTCCTTTCAACCACCTTAGAGTTTTAACTGTCTTATTCCATCTAACTAATCTAACTGCTTTGACTCACTTGTGTTGGCCTTCTTCTATTCTTCTCTCCTGTGTCCTACAACAAATGGTTTCATCTTATGTTTAAGTTAGCAAGTAAAATTTGTACTTACATGAAAACCAATTCCTTGCTCAGAAGATCTGATGGTACTTTTCCAGATAACATATTATTTTGCACATACCTGCAAACATCAGCATTACCTGAATGATATCCGAATAACATAAAAGAATGAAGCACAATAATTTAAGTATTATTTAAACATGACTCCTGTTTCCAGGGTCATCAAGAAGAAAAAAAACACTCATGTTAGTGAGATATATATATCAAATCCTATAATTAAGATCATAATTGGATGTATCAAAAGTATACTTATAGCTTACAATTCCCTCAAATTTGGAAGGTTCACCAAAGAGGTTGGGAGCACACCCATCAACTGATTGTTTTCAAGATGACTGCAAGAGGAAAAGGTTGCAGTTAACTAAATACTACATAGTATGACTGAGGGAAGAAGTTAGAGGAAAAGGTTGCAGTTAACTAAATACTACATAGCATGACTAAGGGAAGAAGTTAACAGGGATTACATGATCTTTAAGTCCATGCATCCAGTAAAATCTGGTATTGGGCCAGTCAACATATTTCCATCAAGCCATCTGCATCCATGAATAAAATCATACCACTGCCACAATATAAGTTTGATGGACCAAACATGAGACATCAGCAGCTTCATTCCAGAAAAATCAGAAAGCAAGATGAAACTTACAGTTCAACCAGACCAACTAATTTGGTGATATCCAAAGGAATATTCCCAGTCAAGTTTCTACTGGATAACAAGCTGCCACCACCGGGAACACAAAGTAACTATTATAAGATCATTTACACTACTCTTTCAAAACATGTAGTGTAATATTCTTTATCAGAAGCAAACTGGCTTTTCTTTTCTCTTTTTCTTTTTGGGGGAAGGAGAAGGAATCCACATATAGATGAAATTAAAACCTAAAAAAAGATTAACCTTTACATTGAAACTATTCTTGGTTGAGGATCTGAGCTACAGCGGACCCAAGACCATGGAACAGGAAGACATGGGTCACCTCCTTCTTGCGCCCAGTCTGCTGAAGAGTAGTGTGAAAGTACACCAGAAATAGCCGCTCCTGCAAAATATCCAATCCACTTACAATATAAATTTTAATTTTCTAATGCTTCAGACAAGATTTAACTTAGAACACTTTGCATTGAAATAGACATTCTTATAAAATGGTTACTCCAAATAGCTGCAAGTTAGCCAAACAACATATCATACAGTCAGAGTAAATTCTTACTGGGGAACTTACCATCTAGAGAACCATCATTTTTCTCCAGATACGTATTTATCTCCATGGCATTTAGGAGAGGTCCCTTGGAAGAATCAGATGTCTTGCCAAATCTAAAAGAAAGCACAAAGGGTAGGGATATATTGGTAAATCCTGGTTCATAAAGGCGATATTTCCCTTGAGCATTTTCTTCAATATTTACAATAGCCTTGCTGAGATCAGGCTGGCCTGGAAGTACTAGCCTGAATTTTCTGGACTCATTAGGACCCAAATCTTCAATCTCTGCAAAATAGGTGAATGCCCAACCAGTACCGGGAAAACCATCCAAGTTCAACCGGTAAGTTAGAGATCCATTTGTACCCACTACGGCTGTCTGCATCACTTTCACCGGTGGTATTTCATCTCTGTTAACATCAATTGGTATGTTGGTAGAAATTTTCTCAGTTCCAGCAGCAACATCAACAAGATAATTTGCTTTCTTCACAGAATCAGACTCCCAAATTCTATCAAAAGGGTCATCAGGATACCTGAGACGGAAGAAATATATACTTCTTAACAGACAGGAAAGTACTTCAAAAACCACAAGATACTAACTACACATGTTGTCAATTACATAGTTAGAGAGAGAATCTTTGAAATAGTTCTTTGTTATGAAGACAGTTACAATCAATTAAAAATTGTGATTTTAGATAGTGAATAAGGAAATTCATATGGAAGTGCCCTTCCGTGTTATTTAAAGTTTTTTAAACAGGTGGAACCATATGGTTCACTGTCACTGATCATGTAACACTCTTACACACTTAGTGCATCAAAATTAATCCATATCATACATACAAGCACACTTAAGAAAAGATTCTTTAGAAGATTGATTTGTGCAATAGAAAATTATGAAGCAACATATAGAATGGCTTAAGGTACCTGATTGGAGCATCGCTCTCTGCACCAAAATTTATCCTTGCAGAGACACTGAGGTAAAATTGTTCCTCATACTGTGTATAATAAACTGAACCATTGAATTGCCGAAGCTCGAGCGTAGATATGAATGGCTGCCCGGTTGTTGCATTTGATAAGCATACACTCACAGTAGAACTTGAAGCCAAAAATATAAGCTCTCGCATTTCTATACTGTTAGCATCAGATATAACAATAGTAGACCAATGTGTAGCCCCAACAGAAATGTCAAATTTCGGATAAACATTGTTTTTGTCAAAGTTCCCATACAAGAATGTAGCCCTCAGCAGGTACCTTGTCCTACTGACAACATCAAGTGTGTAGCAGTATTTCCTGGAATCAGCAGGAAAGTGTCGTAGTGTCATGTATTGCTTCCGTGTCTCATTTGCAACTGATATTGTGCTTATTTCTCCAATAGTAAGCTCATCATCAGGAGTCCATTCAAGACCAATTTCATCATTGAAATTTTCTGTACCTCCACAGTCCAAACTTACAAAACCTGCTTAGATGAATCCAATTAATTCCAAGCTCTAATACGCAAATTCAACTAACAAACAAACCACATAAAAATATATATTAATTGTTAGTTAAGAAAATAAATAAATCAGAGCAATCGAAACTTGTAAAACAATATAATATAAAGATTCATTAAACCACCATAAAACTTGACCTTAACGGATCTCATGAACAACATCAGAGCTTAGATCTTAGTCTTTTTCGTAATTTGTTTATTGTTTATTTATGCACTATGCAACAAGCGTCAATAATTAAGCTTTCTGAAACAGGATGGTGTGAATGAATTCATTTTTCTCAGTCGGATCATAATTATAGACTTGAATTTCTAAAAATAAAATAAAATAAAAGGTTCTCAGAACACCTTAGGGTTCAGGATAGACGCAAAAACAAGTAATAGAAGTAGTAATATTAAGATAACCGAGAACTAGTGCCAGAGTATAGAGCACTACGAAACTACTAAAAGAGGACGTCATTTGTAACGCAAATTTAGGTGCTAGAGATGAAAAAGCTTCAAGCTAATCTGAGAGAAGAAAGAGACTATAAAGAAGAAGAAGAAACAGAGAAAGAAGAAAGAGATTACCCTGCATGATCTGAGCCGAGGAAAAACGCGATGGGAGTAGCAGTGTGAGTGAGAGTGCGAGAGAAAACAGGAAGAGAAGGCTACTCTCCATTTCTATTATGTGAAGCTTTTTACTGAGATGAGACCATAAAAATGGCGTAACCCAATGCAAAAAGCGACTCTCTCAGTGCCTACACCAGTGGGAGAGGACCATACCGAAATAGAAGTTGGTATCGCAGATTTGTAGTAGCCTACTACTACACTAATAAGGGAGAAAGTACATAACTAAATACCATGCATGTTTGCAATATATTCGAATTATTAATTGATAATATAAGAATAGAATTTGAAAATTTTCACTTGTGACGTTGATATCTTAGCAAAGTTTTAATACGTGTGTTACAATTTTTGTTTTATTTTTTTAATGTGTCATACAAAATAAATTTTTATAAAAAAATCATTCTTTTATTTTTATTTCTATTTTATTGTAATTTAAAATTTTGAATCTCTGATGATATTTTACTTATAAAAAAATTCATTATTATCTAATTTAATAACAGGCTTTCAGCTTTCAGGGCCGTTTTGGTGGTGCGTGGGACCCGCGGCTAGACGAGGGCCCATGATAAAGTGAGAGACTCGTTCACGAAGGAACGGGGGAGCCATATAACTTTATGACGCATTTGTTTGAGAAGAAATTTTTTGAATATTAGAAAAATGTAATTATTAAGGAAAAGGTTGAAAAGTGAGTTTGGTAGAAAAGTTAAAAAAAAGTTGTTTGGTTGGTCAAAATTTTATCAGAGATATTGAGTTAAATTTTGTGAGTCTTTGTTTGGTTGAAGGTGAAATAATGATAGGTAAATGTGTTGAAATACCAAAAATAACCCTTGATATTTTAGAGATGTAGACATGTGTACTTAGAAGAGGGTAATATGGTAACACTCTTCATTCACATTTTTGCATTTTAGCTAATTTTCTAAGAATACCACATCTTAAATGGTAAAGTTTTACCACGATTTGCTTTTGATTTTGCACACACTTGTGAAGGATGGGAAAAAGAGAAGGATAGCTAAATTTTTTTAATCTTTCTACCAAACAAAGCAATCATAGAATGCCACTTCAAAATAGACGGGGAACCAAATAAAAACCTTCAACCAAACGTCCCCTTAAAGAGTCATTTATTTACAAAAATATATATTTAACACTCTTACAAAAAATAAATTATAATTTAATATATAAATGTGAATAAATAAGCTATTAAATATCTTAATAATAATAATAATAATAATAAGAAATTTAAAATTAGATTCAAAATCAAAATACATTTAACAAAGAGAAATTCTGTTTTAATATTTTTTAATATATATCCTAAAAACAAGTAAAATAGTTATAAACATCGATTTGCTTTTAATTATAATTCTCAGTACTTGTTAGTGAGCAAAATTTTATAGGACATTAAATATAAAAAAAAAAAATGAACATGTAAATGGAAAGTGGTGACTAACTGCTAGCTCCTTATGCTAGGACTTGTCCTCTTGGCATTTGGCTTAAAGTGCTTCTGTGTGTTAGATTCTAATTTTCGGATTAATAAAACTATTATCTCATGCAATTAGTATATGAGAATAAAAATCTCTTAGAAAAAAATATAATATAAAATAAAACCACCCAATAAATTTCGGTATAAGTTTATCGCAGACGCTGCATATTCTCAAAATAGTTTTTTTTTTTTTTTAAATGTTTGTTGAGCCAAAGTTTCAAGCCACGGCAATCGCTCTATTTTCCTTTTCCATAGTGACAATCTATATAATTCATAGAACAAGTTGGAACGTTGACTTCAAAACTTTTTTGTTACCGAAACTTTTATTATTATCATATATTAAATTGTCAATCCACATATAAAGAAAATGTTAATTGAAAATCATAAAGTAACATTAGAACCGCATTTGGTAGACATGGAGTTTGAATGCTCAAACCTCAAGGAGAAGTTGATGGTGACATTAACATGAGTGTGGAATGCATGTGTGCTCTTACTTTCATTAACATGGGTCAAGGTCCAAGTGAAATAGGCCCACCTTGACCCACAACACGAGAGAGTGGGGAAGAGAATGTTAGTCAAATTCCAATGTCGTACGGGACTACAATTTCAACTTTCATTTGCATGCTTTAATGCTAGGTCTAATGCTTTCTGCACCAAGCTTTCTTTAAAAATAAACTTAGCCTTTTAAGTTAAAAAAAATATTGTTAACTTAATATATATATATATATATATATATATGTATATATATATATATATACATTATAATGATAAGTAATTTTTTTTTATATAAGGGATCGATCATTGTTACATCTTTCCATAATTTTATAGATAAATAGCATACTTAATATCACATGTTCCTAAATTCACACACAAAGGTAAGAATAATTAGAAAAACTCAATGGCAAATGCCTACGATACGGATAGTTGCATCTCGCTCGTTTACAAGAGAGCGACAGAAGATAGATGTAGAGGATGAAACAATATGGTCAATAAAGATCCCCACATACCTTTCTATCATGTTTAATCACTTTAGTGACCTTTCTGAAAAGCACGACCGATCCAATTTCTTAACTTAATGGGGGAAAAAATTGTGATATGAGCACAGCCTTTAACTTTTGAAAAGATGACAAAATTAAATTAGTTTTTTTAGATGCCTTTGCCATTTCCATTTTGCTTTTGGACTCTCCATCAAACCAAAAACATCACGGGCACGCATTATGATAGCTCCAATGAAGATTATTTTTTTTTAATAATAATAATAATAATAACCGTATTTTCTTAAGCATTAAGTTTACAGAAAACTGTATGGAGAATCAAAAGAAGGGGAGGAGGTACAAAACCAATTAATCTTTAGCAGTTTGGTTTTAGGGGAAATAATTTCTGCCTTTTGAGGCAGGAAATATTTCTTTGCCACTGCAAAATAATGAGAAAGAGAAAGAAATTCATAAAGAGAAAAAAAATCTCACAAAATGATAGACCCCACTCCTTTTTTTCTCTCTCAATGATAGATAAATATTTTCTGCCTCAAAGCCAGAAATCATTTTCCCCTGGTTTTATATCTTTTTTTTTTTCGGTGAATAGTTTACTTTCATGTACCTAACACACCAACACAGAGTAACAGATTAAAGCAGTTTGATTGGTCCTTCATTAATTAATTCCCTCGATGTCATTGGATTCTTCTGATAAAAGTTTGAGGCTTTAACCAATTTTCTTGCTCAAACAATTTGGTTTCCTTTTTAAATTCATGGAATCTTATTTATGTTCTTACGATTATCTCCTTGTTTAAAAGGCAAGTCCAATCACATTAGGTTTCTTAATGATAAAATGTCATCCTTTAATTAACCTGCATCAATAATTCTATACCTCGATCCTCTTTATGTTTGCTTCTTCCACTAAAATATCAATAAATGATTATATTCACTCATATATATTTATTTTTTATATAAGTGAGAATTGAACACATGACCTAAAACCATTCATCTAAATCCCTCACCACTAAACCAATGCTAGTGGCTTATATTCACTAATATTTTATTAATGTAACTATATATAATTTATTGATTTAATATATACAAGTTGAGTGCATAACATTTCTACAAAAATTATGCCCTATATGTTAATTAAGGTCGTGAGATCTTTATAATTTAACTCTTTTATACATTGCATTTTGTCGCACTTGTAAAAGCTTCATTTCGTTTTTATTTTCTTGAATTGTATTCTCATCAACCAAACTTGGACAAATCACAAAAACTATGCGTAAAGAAGGCTCGAAATGAATTGAAATAGTATATAAAAAAGGCTCATGAAGTATGAAGAAAATAAAGTCATCGACCTCTGGATTCAACAGAACATAATAAAAGTGATTACTTCGTGAAGTAATCAGTGTGCAAGCGTCTGACATAAACGTTAAGCTGGCCAATTTCTAGGGTGTATCTTGTGCAACATGGTTGAATATACGGTATGTAAATTACAAAAAGATCTTCAATAATAATAATAATATTATATATATAATTTTAAATTGCAAATTATTATTCTCAATTTGCACATCTAATCATATGAATATTAAAAAATCTTAAGCAACGAGTCATGCGACTATTGCTTCTTCGTCTGCCATAAAGTTTACGAGTAAGCTCCATTGTCATCAACACGGTACAACAGTAATTTCGGCTCATTCATCACCAAATCACCGCACTTAGTTTTTAGCTTTTCTTTTACTTACAAGGAGAAGTTAGGTTAAACAAATTTTTACAAAATTTCTTATAATTAAAAAAAAATTATAATGAAGAAAAAAATCAAAAACCAAAAACCAAAAGGTGGAGAAACCAACATGATTAATCAGGGCAGGCGTTATTATATATAAAAAGTCATTATTTGTCTTTAGTGAAGTAACTGGTACATTGACAGTTTTATTTTCAATTATTCATCTTGATAAAAAGGGTTAAGGATAATACACATATATTAAAAGGATAATCAAAACAAGGTGGTCAACAATAAATTAAAAAAACACAAACTTCCATGACAACCAATCCATATATATAGGTAGGAAAAACAAGTTCAAACCTCGTAGCCACATTTGCATGGCTTCAGCTGCTGATCAGTAAGGTCCATCTCCTCAGTGCATATGGGACAGGATTTTTGTCCTTTGTTACACATGATTGGTCATACGACGAAATTGAAAACTGAAAACCCTAAGGTAACTTAGGGTGAGAAGAGGAAGAAGAAGAGGAGGCAGAGGAATCAAAGGTGGTTTTGGTTGAACAGGCTGCAATTAAAAATCAGTCTTCTCTCTCTTTCACCTTCTAACAGGCTGCTAACTGTCAAAGGTGGTGTAAAGATGTTTCAAAAAAATAAAAAAAAAGTGGTGTAAAGAACCAATTCAATCCAAAACCTTAAGCTGTTTGGGTGAGGTTACATTAATACTTTTTTATATATCTCAACATGCCCGGGTGGACAATGTACAGTTCCACCTACCTGTGCGAACAAAGAAATTCCACTTGAAAGAAAGTGGGGGGTGGCGAGGATCAAACCGGGACACGAGACTCTGATACCATGTAAAGAACCAATTCAATCTAAAACCTGTTGCGTGAAACTACATTAATGGTTTTTTATATATAACAGGTGGTTTTGGTTGAGTGTAGTTTTTAATTTCTCTACTGCATTTATTATTTGTAAGCAGTTGCTAAGTATTCTGCTTTCCTTGCTTAAGCAGATTGGTTGCTGAAATGAAATTTCAGCGTAAAAAGAAAATGCAGAAGTTGAAGCACAAGTCATCCGAAGGAAGGAAGCATCTTAGTGATGTTAGAGTCATTCAACGAAACCTAGTCTACATCATTAGGTTGCCTCTTAACCTTGCAGATGAAGATGTGAGTTCATCAATGCTGTTCTGTATCTAAATGTTGCTGGATGCATCTATGTGGACCATGTCTTACTTCATGTGTGGTTGTGTCTTGTAAATTATAAATTATTTTATCTAATTTCTTTGGTTGACTGTATTTTCATTTGGGTTTTACCAGCTTCTTCAGCACAGGAACTATTTTGGCAGGTATGGAAAGGTTTTGAAAGTGTCAATTTCGCGTACAGCAACTGGCCTAATCCAACATTCTGCAAACAACAGCTGTTGTGTGTAAGTTGTTATGAATGTCTCAATGTCCATCACCCTACAGAGTTTCAAGTCAAAAAATATTTTTTTTTTCCCTCACTTTTTCCTGTCTTGTTTTTATTCTTTTGCATGTGTGTTTATTGTGTTTTGTCATGTTTCTTTCTAGGGTTGGAAGCCAGTTCTTGTAGGCTGTCATTTATATATCAATACTGAAGCTGTATTTGTTGAATTAAAATTTCTTATCTTTAGATTTAGGTATATAACTTACTCAAAAGAGGCAGAAGCAATTCAATGTATACAATCAGTGCATTGTTTTATATTAGAAGGTAGATTCTTGACGTAAGAATATGCCATTTTAATTGCATTGCGAGGCCTTCATGGTCATGTGATGATGGGTGACTGTTTAAATTTGCAGAGCTTGCTTTGGAACCACGAAATATTGCCATGCATGGCTGAGAAATGTGGTAAAACTTGATTTTAAGCTGAATTCATAAATGCTTTGATAGATATAAATATGTGTTTGTGTTACTATACTAGTTATCTTGCTGGTCCAGCCTTGCAGCAATATAGATTGCTTATGTCTGCATGAATATGGTTCTCAAGAAGATAGCTTTAGCAAAGATGAACTAGTATTAGGATTTGCAAGGTATGCTTTGGGTTTTGACTCATTTGAATTACATCCCTCCAACTTGCTTTAATGCTTTTCCACTACCCATTTATATTTTCTGTTTATGCTTGGGACTTATATCATATTTGATTATAGTTTTATTGTATTGTAATTTGGATGGTAAAGGAGTAGAGTCCAACAAATAATCGGTGTTACAAATAATTTGCATCGGCGTTCAGGAAATGTTTTGCCTCCCCTAGAAGATGATCCTAGACATATATCGTCTGCCTCCAAACTAATTTTTTGACAAACTTGTTTGTTACGGGATGATGTTTCCTGCAATTTTCAAATTTGTTCGCTAAGTATGTATCTTGTTAGTTATTAGGCAGTGGGCTAACATATTTTATTAACCTAAATTGTCTTTTATCAAAACAGAAAATTGAGAATCAGATTAAGGGATCTTGTTCAAGCAGTGGAGCTGTGAGTTCTACAGCATCCTCTGCTGTGACTTCCTGGTACCAGACACAGGTTCATCATGTTCTGGTAATTTGACCAATAGAAAAATTGAGGCATCTAATGGTCCTCAGGTCCTTGTGTCAACTGAAAGGTCTGTTTTTAATACAAGAAGATCAGGGGAAGCTGAAAATAGTTCTGAAGTGCATTCTGGTGGTGAGTTCGTACCTCCAAAGTTGAACAAGCATTACATTGGTGGAAATTCTCATACATGTGAGTTAAATATTGCAGAAGGAGTTATTATGGAGAAACTTCCTTCCAGTGTTTTGTCTAACCGTGAAACTTCTCTAGCAGCTTTTATGGGCAACAATCAAGATGTGATATCACCTGCTGTGAGCACAACCATCCCAAAGCTCTCCAAACCACACCATGATTTCAATATTGACAAAGCGGTTAGTCTTAATTCAAATGGGAATGTTCAAGGCTTATGTTCAGAGTTATCATCTATTACCATGTGTAGTCATCTTGAAGATTCATATTCTTCTGATCCAGACAGATTAAATTTTACTCATAACTCAAGAAATTCTTCTATAGGGCAGCATTTGCAGCAAGATAACGAGTTTTCTAAAGAACATTCAACTACGCCAGCTTTTTGGGAAGATATCATTGTGGATGATACACTAAACTTAGATGAGCAATCAAAATTCTACAAGGGCATCAATAATATATCGCCTTGTCTGCCTCAGACTGTAGATCAATCAAGCCATCATCTTTGGAAGCAAGATCAAATTTGTCCCCAGCAAGATCAAACCTTCTGAATCTTTTAATGAACCCTTGATCTCAGGATTTGAGGAGCATGTGGAGAGCAAAAATAATGTAAATAAGGTTGCTTCAGACATGGGAGAGAGCAGCATTATATCTAATATTTTGTCTTTAGAATCGGATGCATGGGAAGATTCACTAGTTAAGTTGATGGGTGTAGGTGAAGAACCATGCAGACCCCTTAAAGCATCTAGACAAGCCCAACTGAAAGGGCCATCTAATTTTGAGCAATCGTTTGGGATTACTAGGCATATTTCTGAAGGGAACTTTTCATCTAATGGTTTAATGGGAAACAAGGATACTCTCGCTGGGAAATGCCCAAATGATATTCTCACGAGAAAACACCCACATGTTGTGCTGTCAAACAATTCTGCGCTATCAGATAAATTTATTAGAAGTGAGTCTTTTGTGTCATCATCATCTAAATTTTCTGCTGAGTATTGACTAATAACAAGCTAAGCACTCCCTCTCCATCAAATGAAAACAATATAAGACTTATTAACATGACATTCTTTCGTTGCTGTCATATCTGTTCACTATGGAACCAAGTTTGATGAAACTGATATTTATGCCTTGTTGGCAGGATGGAAAGATGTTCAATTTAATGATCCTGCAAAATCACAAGTTGGTAAGGAGATGCTAGCAGAAAGGCTAAATAATGCATCTTTTGACACGAGGCGAACTTTACTTCCTCAATATAGTCCTGTTGAAGATTATGCTAGGCATAAGCCCTTAATGCAACAATCCATACCTTCACAAAATTTAAGACTTCCAGATCATGCTGGAAATAGATTTTTCCCCCAAAATGACGCTTATAGGATTTCTTCAATGTTACTTGATCAATTTCAACCTAACAATCCATCAATTTACGAACAATTACATTCTCAACATTTCTATATTAATGGACAATGGTAAATGCCAACAGCTCTTTCTTGGTTGGTACACAGCTGGCAATGAACGCAATTCTTTCTACGGGGTATTTGTATTTGTATTTGTATGGAGGAACTTGGCTTATGGTGAGTTGATGAGGGGCTTGTATTTCCATTCAACATGCATAGCAGAGGGAAGCAGTTCCAATCATAAGGCATAAAATCCTGTACTTAGATATAATCATGCTGGGAAGAGTATGAAGTGCTGCCCTCAAGAGGAGATTCTTTCCATTTTGTGACAAAGTTGAACTTTGAATTCCCTGATTTTATTTAATCTTTAATGATATTGTTATTGAAAAATATAGTGGAGGTACTAGGGGAGGATCCACTTACCACCAAAAAAAGTTTACGACTTTCACAGTCAATTTAATCACCGTTGATTTTCATTAATCTAACAGTTATAATTTATTGGAAATTAATAAATGTGACACAATAAATGTTATTAATTTTCAATAAATTGTAACCGTTAGATTGACGAAAATCAACGGTGATTAAATTAATTGTAAGAGTTATAAATTTTTTTGGTGGTAAGTGGATTTGTTCCCGCAGGGTAGGTACTATTATCCACATTTGTTGGTTATGGTTTTATCATTTGTATTTTCATTTTTCGTTTTCTTGTAACCAGCAAGTCGTTACGCTAAACTATCCCTCTTTTTTTCTTTGGGTAAGCAACTATCCCTCTTATTAAAGCGGGGCGGCTAAATTATCTTTGCTACTTTTTAGTTGGTTAGTTGAAAAACGTATTTTGTCTCGTAAAATAATTCAACCTCTATCAAAAGCTTAAGATTCAGATAAAATTTGCTCCATTATGTAGTAACATGAAATTCATTTACCATGTTGTCTTATATATACTTATATATGTTCTCACGCATCTTATACTAATATTATTGGTATTATGGTATAAACAAATGAAAATATATGATAAATAAAAAATATAAAAATTAAACAACATTATAAATATTATTCAAGTTTTATATTCTTTAGAATTTGATAATTAAGACTGAAAGACAATAGAGTTTAAAATAAATAAAAGAATAATACTTAAAGGAAATATTTTTTATTTCGTTTATTTAAGATTAATTTTATATGAATGTGTTCAAAAATTTTTATGAAAATACATTTAGATGGTTTATGTAGAAGAAAGTGAATATTTTATATGTTTAAGAATGTTTATCATAAAAAAAAATTGTTTAAGTATTCACAAATTTAATTTTGAATATAAAATTACTTAAAAACATAGACGCTATTCTAAAACACTTAGTTAATATTTACCACAAAAAATAAAGGATTTTATAAGAATTATATTGTAGGAAAAATGATTGTGTAATGTTATAGAGATTCGTTTTGCGTGCCGTAATTTTATTTTATTTTCTTTAAAAAATGTAAGCCCCACAAAATATTATACGTGTAGAAAAGTTTGTTGTGTTATATTAAATGATAAATACAAACCCCAAAAATAAAATACTTATACTTAATAATTATAGTGAAAAAACTTGTATGATAACGTGGTAAGAAACTCTGGTTGATGGTAGTACAACGTAACTCACCTTTTTTCGAATGCGTCATGCGTGTTATTAAAACCGGACCGATCCGGTCAGGTCGGGAACTGGTAAATCGGTCATATAATCAGTCTGGTTGAAGCAACGGATTGGCTATGCATCAGAACCGGTGCGACCCAGTTTGACCCGGCCGATTTTCATAAAAACCGATGACCCGGTCGGTTAACCGGTGACCCGGTCCGGTCCCAAAAAAATAAAAATTCCATTTTTGTTTCAAAAAAAATTATAATAGACATATTTGAATATTTTTTGCTTATTGACTTACATAAGTTATGTACATACAACACTAATATTATTTCAATTACGGACTATGCAGAAAATTTTGAATTAATTTATAGTTAGAGATATCATTTTCTAAACCTAAAGTCTTCACGATCATTATATTTTTGTTTCATCTTTTATTGGATAATAATATTTGATTTATTATTTTTTATATTAAAAATTTGAAATTTTTATATTTTTTTAAGATATTTAAATATGTTTATAATTTTTTAATATAAATTATAAAATTACATATAATTATCGGGTCATGTAATTAAACCAATAATTCAGTACTTCAACCAAATCAATGGCTGAATCAATTTTAATAACATTGGTTTCGATAGCCAAACATGATGAAAAATCACCAAAAGACGTGAAACAATGTAAAATGAATTTGCACAGTGCGAACCTCCTTTTTACGCTTATTCTGTATACTACGGATGGCAGCAGACAAATCATGCTTCTCGAAGTTACAGAGTGACACTTATGTACTGAATAAGGTTTATCGTAATGGTTTTCTTGATTGCCCGAGAAAAAAAGTTGAACGTGCATAATTGAGGTTTAACTTAAAGAAGGAAGAAATGCCAAGAATTACTTTTGACAGTAGGGTATTAAGAATTCTAATTTTCTCCAAAATTCTTTAGGTGGTCAGGGTTTTTTAAAAGTTGCCTAACAGGCAAAGTAAGACGTCCATATTTGGTAGATCATTTTCAAAAAAATTCCCATTTATTATATTTGCATAACATTTAAGATTTGGTTATAGAAAGCAAGTATTTGTCATTGTTAGAAACACAACATGTAGGTGGTGTCTAGGATGCACGGATATCGATATAGAATATGGGACACGACACGACATGCTGACACGTTAATTCTAAAAAATGGTATATTTTGACATGTTGGAACACGTTTTGATATTAAATAATATTTTTAATATATATAATATAATTTATATTTAATAGATATAACAGTCCATAATAAGTCATATTACCAATCAAATATTCAAATTTCATAACATAAATATAAACAAAAATAATTTTTTGTACCTTATTATTTTTTCATGTCAAATTTCATAACAGAAAAAAATTGATTTATAAATGATTTTTTTTATTTAATAAAATAAAATTAAAACTAAAAAAAACGTGTCCGAGCGTTGACCACGTGTCAGAGCGTGTCAAAAGTTGACTGCGTGTTGGAAGAACGTGTCGGAGCGTGTCAGAGAGTTGACCACGTGTCCTAAAATGTTGACCGCGTGTCGGATGCGTGTTGGAACATGTCCGTGTCGGACACGTGTCCGACACGCCTTTTTTCTAAAAATTTGTGTGTCCGGGTATTGGAGGGTGGTGTTTCCTGGTTAGCTGGCTAAATGGCAAAAGGGCAACCTAAAGCCGATCAAAATACCCTCATGTAAATACGCACTGGCCACTTGTATTGATAATAGGATATTATTATGGGGTTATATTTGTAATTATATATCATTTATCCATCAATATTTTATCTTGAATGAAATATAGGTTTCAAAATTTTTAATCTATTTGTCTAGTAATATTTGGCCCAAGCAAACAACTTTTTTTTAACTTTCCTATCTAATTCACGGTAGATAGGGGTGTAAATGGGCCAGGCTGGCCCAGCCCAGCCTACGGCTCGGCCTATATTGAGCCCAGCCCAAGCCCGGCCTTTCAGGAAAGTAGAGTAGGCTTAGGCTTATAAAAAAGTTTTTTTAATAAATAGGCCAATTTTGTCAAGCCCGGCCTACAGCCTTGTAGGCTGGCCTATTTAATTTATTAAAATAAAATAATAAATATATAAAATAATATTTATTTTATGTTGCAAAGACACAAAGTACCAAATACGAATATCTCTTATTTTTTGTGCTATTTTATTTTATGAAAGGAAAACTTGTCTAATGTCTCCAAATTTTACATGTTGTTGCAGCTTAATACCATGGAGCAATGGGTACCTTGCTGAATTATGATGTTACTGATGAAGATCTTTCAATAATAATCTTCTTTCCCTTGTTTTGATGGTGGTTTAAAGATTTTTAAATGAATAACATTCTCTTGTAGACTTTATTTCAGGATCCAGTAATTATATTTTTCTTATGAGAAGTACTAGTGCATGCATGAATGGAACTTTCTTTGCTCTATACAATTATTGTTTTTGCTTAGTATATATAGTGGGAGGCCTACAAGGCCTGTAGGCCATGTCAGGCTTTCTTATTTTTGAAAATGGGCCGGACTTGGCCTACAAATAAAGCCTTTAATAAGCTAGTAGGCCAGATAGGCTGATTTTTTTTTGACGTAGGCTTGGACCAGGATGGCCAAAGCCCAGCCCAGCCCATTTACACCCCTAACGGTAGATACCTGATAATTATATTTTTTCGATAAACTAAAATTTTCATTTGAACCAAACACCACTTTAATACCAAACTTCTGTCTTCCCCAACCAATATTGTCTCCCCCCATAGAAATGAGAACCAAAAGTAACAGCGAAGGGTTTCATTTTTTATGCTTCATTGGTTAATGATATTTATCACATGGCTTTAATGTGACACAAGATAAAATTATTTTCTGCCACTCAATGATATTGTTTTAGAGTTTGAAAAAAAAAATATCCCAATAAATATATATTATAAAAGAGAAACAATTTTTTTAAAATTATATGTTTTTAGAGTTTGCAACAAATAACTTTATTCATAAGTCAGTAGTGTTGGTTAATTTAATCGTCAGAGATTTGAGTAATTTGTATTATGTTATATATTTAATTTCTATCATTATATACAAAAAATTATTTGTTATTTCCCTTACTATATATATGGAGTGTGATCTTTTTACACCAGTATCAAGTTAAAAAAGTTTGACATCAAATCTTAACTGTATATTTTATGAATATAACGGTTATGATTTATTAGGTCACATTTATTAATTAATTATTAATTAATTATGACCGTTAGATTGACAGAAATTAAGGTTTAAGATTTGATGTCGAACTTTTTAATTTGACACCGATATTAAATTAAAAAGTTTGACACCAAATCTTAATCGTTTATTTTGGGATCTGATGGTTATAAATTATTGGGCCATATTTATTAATTAATTATTAATTTTCAATAAATTATAACTATTAAATTGACGAAAAAAATTTAAGATTTGATGTTAAACTTTTTAATTTGATACCAATGTTAAAGGATCATATCCCATATATATATATATATATATATATATATATATATGACAGGATCAACTTACACCGGTATAAGAGTAATAACTCTTACACTCAATCTTAATCGTTGATTTTCATCCATCAAACAACTGTAATTAATTAGATTATTCTCATTAATTAATTATTAATTTAATCATCAGATATGCAAAAATCAACGGTTAAAATTGAGTATAAGAGTTATTATTCTTACACTGGTCTAAGAAGATCATGTCGGCCCATATATATATATATGGGAAAAATATTTCTACGTACAGCCACTTTAGATAAGGTTATCTACAGCCATCATTTTTAACTATGTTCTTCCGGGAGAATATAATTATAACATTAAAGTTGCTTTTTTCTCTCTCCACGTCAGAAAACAGCAAACAGGTTCTGAAAAGTAACTGAGGTTAGAGAAAAAAAAAACAACTTTACTGTTATAACTATGTTCTCCCGGGAGAACATAGTTAAAAATAATGGTTGTAGATAACCTTATCTAAAGTGGCTGCAGAAATGTTTACCCCTATATATATATATATATATATATATATATATATATATATATATATATGAGGCAGGATCCTTTGACACCGGTGTCAAAGAGCCATCAGATCAAAAAATATCAACGGTGTCACATGCTTGAAAATCAGAGTCGTTGATCTTTTTTTATCTAACGGCTCTCAGATGAGGTGTCAAACTTCAAATTTGACACCGGTGTCAAAGGATCTTACCTCTATATATATATATATATATATATATATATATATATATATATATTGTTAAGACATGGTTAATAATTATATAAATATAAAATGGTTACACTTCATTTAATATTAAACTAGATAGTAAAACCCAAAGGTTAAATGTATGAATCACTTTATAGCTTGAATCAAGGCTTCTCCTCTCATTGCAGGAACAATATGCCAAAGTTGAAGCGTGGAAGATAAGTTCATATTTCCTGCAGCATGCAGTCATGCATGCTGCTGCTGCACTAATATTGGTTATTCACTTTTGACAATTCAACGGCCATGTTTGCCTTGAAACGGTGAGAAGAGAAGAGAGGAGAGGAGATGCTCACAGATACTCATCGAAAAATAGAAGGTATAAAAGGAGAGATTTGCACCATGACATGACATACACATGCAAGTTTCGTTCAAGATCCAAAAACAACGCAATGGATAGGACAGGGACCCCCCAATAGCCCCAACTCGAACCTATTCTTCGACTCATTCATGAACCCTTCAATGTCTTTAGTATATGTAATATACCAAAAGCCTGCATAGAATTAAGGGTCAGTGTTTGGAGAGGGACCATTTGTTAAATTGAGTTTTGATGAAGCCTTCAATGTACCTCTAGTACAGTAGTTTGGTTGGATATTTGTGTGTTTACTGCATCTGCATGCAGCATGCTGTTTTGTAATAGTTGTTTGTAGCCTGATTCTTTTGTGGATACTAAATACAACCTGAGCCGCAAGGAGTGGTACTAATCCTATAAATTTTTACTTTTTTTTCTTCTTCCTTTTTAGTGTTTTTTAATCGCAATGGAATCTAATGCTATGATTTTGTCCCCCTCTCTAGCCCCACAAGGCCACAATTTATATTCTATTTGTGTAAAGAATAAATATATGTTAACTTATTTGATAAAAAATTGTTAACAACAAACTTTTTTATACTCTTTTTAGAGATTTGCATTTGTCATTTAACATGACACAACAAACTTTTTTACACACACAATATTTTGTGGGGCCCACATTTTTTTGAAGAAAAAAAAAATTACGGTATGCAAAACGAATCTCTATAACATTACACAATCACTTTTCCTACAACATAACTTTTATAAAACTCCTCTTTTTAACGCTTCTATTGTTTGATTGATTTGTATGCGCATCCTAGTAATTGACAATATATTTAAGTTATTTAATGAAACTTTTACCTTTTTTCTTTCTTTTCATCACCATTAAGGAATCTGCTTCACTTAGCCAAATCTAAATCCAACATCCAAAATGGTGAAGAATCTTTTGAGCCTGCTTACGAGATTTTATTTAAAATCTAGCATGAGAGTATATTTAAAATCTTTTGATCACATGTCATAAAGATCAATTTGTGGACTTTACCACCTGAAAAATAAAAAGAAAAGAAAAGAAAAAAGTGACACAATTATCAACGGTATATAAGAGGAAAAATTTATCTTATGTAAGATAAGAATAGTTTTTCCTATATTTAAAATATAGCGCAGGCCATCTCACACACATTTATATTTATACTTTGACTATACTTTTTGCCATTTGTGGTTGTAAAGTATACATTCTTCTCAATTCCAATCTTACTAGCAGTTTAAGTAAGGTTGTTTTAATAGTTTTATATTAGACTTTTTTAATAAGAATAATAATAACGAACCAATTTTAAATTTAGTTAATCTATGCAGATTTATTTTAGAGACTACAAAATTAAATGTGTTTTATTTATCAATTTAAACTTTTAGATTGAAGTAGTTTTTTATATAATATTAGAGTTTTAGGGCTCTTGTATGTGATGATGTGTTTAATATATTAATATAAAAATATTAATATATTTCACTTTTTGGATTGAATAGATAGGACGAAAGTAATTAAATGGATATATCTTGACAGTGTAACGAAATTAAGGTGATTGATAACATGTAGTTCAGGAAGGTGAAGCAAGAAAGAGTAAGATTGTAGGAAAAGTAAAACTAACCTATTGTGTGGGTTACCAGTGTAAATGAGTCACCGCTTGTCAGGGTCCACAATTTGACATGTCTTTGGTAATTTAAAAATAGTATAGGTTTGGACTGATTAAATGTTTCTTTAAAAATTATGCCACAAATTTAATTTAAAAGGCCTAGCTTGCTAATATTTTTTAATAAAATAATACAAATGAGCAAATTTTTTAATATATAAATATAATTTCCTTAAAATATATTAAATGTAAGTTTAAATTAATTCATCAAAATATAATAATTGTGAATCCAAATAATTTTATACAACACATTTAAATATAAATTTAACTTTTAAATATCAATATAAAATTTATTATTATTATTATTATATGTGCGTGCGTGTATACAGTTTTGATTTACTTTAAATTAAATCAAGATTTAATTTTTATAATAAAATATCAATACAATTCGATTCAACTTAATATTTTTTATTTCCAGCAACATAATTAAATTATCAATATTTTGGATTGTGGTTTCAACTATTTTACAAAATAATCATAATTTAATATTTACAGAATATATTATTTTTGAAGGTTTGATAAAATTAATAAGCCAGGTCAAGTTTTATAATTTTTTAAAAACAAGTCGAGTTAAACTTGTAATTTAGCTAGTATCAAGTTTATAACAGATTTAAAATATTTTACATAAATTTAACTGATGTAAATTAAAGTCTGACTTGACTTGCCTTATTTATACCATATGTGGAATAAATAAAAATCTCACTTATTCTTGAATTTTACTAAATAGACAAAGTACAGATAAAGAATTTTAGGATTATCAGTCTTAAGAATGATTAATTAATTTTTCAAATGAACGAGAAACAAATTTTTAAGGGTAAAACTATACTTTCCTAAGCTTTTATTTATTTATTTTTCTGATTTCAAAACGTAGAGGCAAATGCCGGTAAATCAATCATGTTTGCCGTGTCCCCTAGTTAACATCCTTAGATCAGTCCCTCTCTAACATTAACATACTCAAGTTTTAGCGTTTGAATAAGTATTAATCAATACCTATACCATATCAATTAAATTTAAACTGAGACTTTTTTTTCTTACATTACTTATAAACATTCACTTGCATATAGATAGATTAGGTTAACTCTGACATTACTGAAAAAGTTTTAAACAAAAAAAAACAACAACGTACTACTTTTGTGCTATACAATTGACTAGTTAATAAAAAAGAATACACTACAATTTTTAGTTCCAACGCAACGTAATACTTTTATACTGTACACTGCGAATCTGGATGTCATTCATTGTGGCCAAGCCGGTGAATTTTGTTGTTTTATGTTTAGACAAAGGGTTTTATGTTTATCATGTAACATAATATAACTTCATTTTCCTACACACACATTAAAGAGGTGAGACCCACATATTTTTCTTTCTTTTTCATCATTTCACTTTCTCTCTCCTTTTTATTGTGTGTGTTGGAAACAACACTTAAATTATGTTACATAACATTAATAAAACCGCAAATCCACAAAAGAAAGAGCAATAATATAGATAGTAGGAGAAGATATGTAATTATGGGCAGGGATAATGAAGTAGCCTATGTTGGCAGTTGCAATCGTCTCGGATGTGAATGAACAATTTGATGAGGTTCAGGTTTCAGGTTCAGATATTCAGATTCAGAGTTGAGGTGGTGTGGTGTACTCAACTACTCATTGCAGTGATTTAGCATAGCATAGCATAGAGCCCAACAAAGGGTAAAAAAAAAAAAACCAAAGAGAAACCAAAAGTTACAGTGTGAGATTAGCCCATTCATTCGCAGCCTTGAAGTTTGGAGACAAAACGACAGAGAGAGAGAGAGAAAGAGAGATACTATAATTAAAAGTGACAGAGAGAGAGAGTGTAAGTACGGATATGATAGGTGTACTACTTTTGAAAGAGAGAAAGAGTGGACCCTGCCAGAACAATCAACTTTTTACTATTCATATATAGAAACTAGAAAGTACGGTGTACAGGCTTTTGATGCTGCGCTCCTGATACATATGAAGATGATACCCCTCACCTTCCTACTAGTACTACTCTCTTTTTTCTTCTTCCCATATTTATTAAGGTTATTGATACGTTTGGTCTTTGCAGCTGTACTAGACAGTCCTAATCCTAAGGCACTGCGAAAAGCCAAAGATTGCGGAATTACTTTAATCCAAGGAAAGGGACGGGACGTAACCCAATCACCCCCCATTCTACACGTGCCCTCATATTATCATGCAACCAGACAAAAACCAAACACTATCTCCTCCCTGCCCTTGACATTTTTTACTAACATTTTTTTTTTCATTATCGTTCCATAAAAAGGTTAAAAAAATAAATACAAAAAATTTTCTTAAATACAGCGAAAATATTTAAGTGAATATTCCTTTTTTTTTTTTCTAAAAATAATTTCTTTTATCTAATTTGAGTTCAGTTTTGAATTTGTATTTTTATTTAAGTTTCAAAAATTTTCTTTTTTTTTTGGGTAGGATGTACTTAAATCTACATGCACCCAAGTAGGAGAGTAAATAAGTTAGTCCGGCTTACAGGAGCCTACTCCCTAACTTATATTAGGTCAGATTTGACCTATTATAAGTATTAAAATAAAATAAGCCTAGGCTTTTAAAAAAATCTATTTAAAAAATAGGCCATAGGCTGTTTTGTACAACTCAGCCTATACGTTTACAAGCTGACCTATATCATATTATTTATTTAAAATATAATAAATAAAATAATTATTTAATAATTTTGAATAATAAAATAATATTATTTTAGTTATTCTTTTAATTGTTAAATGTTTGATAGGTTTAAACAGGCCTAGACCAAGACTTTATGTTTTAAATATAGGTCAGACCAGATTTGTAATTTGTAGTTTACAGAAGCTAATAAGTCAAGCCATACCCAATATTTTTTACACAGACTTAACATATTTAAGTCAAAATCTAATCTAACCTATTTACACCTCTACATCCAAGATTTGTTCATAAAGTTAATACAACTTTCTTTTACGTTAAGATTCATCAAGTTTAATAGTTTTATTACAAAGATTAATGTTTATTAGGAAATAATTTTATGTCTAATATATATATATAAATATATAAAGTTCGTGGGGATATCAGAGGGAGCCAACTCGTCTCAAAGAGATAATTAGGGTTGGGTAACTCCAAAAAAAAAGAGGAGAGAGGAAAGTGAAATAAATCTCATATATTTTTATGTGTATATAAAAAATAAAAGTATCTCTTTCCAATATCATTTTTGAAAGGAATTTAAAATTTTAATTCTGAATCTGTCTCGAATAAGATTATCTTCAGTAAAAAATACTTATAATTTATCCAAAAACAATCCCATTATTTTAACACAAACTTTTACTAAATTTAAGTGTTATAAATAATATACATAATATAAAAAAATTCAACAACATTTAAAAAAGTTATTCATAATTTACTCTTTCCATAATTTCACAGCCTGTTCAGTCTAATTTAGGTACTCAAATGCATAAAACCCGGCTTTTTTACCCTTATAATCTTTAATTAATAATTAATTATCAATTTGACCTTCATTTGAAACTAATTCGAAAATTTAACCCCTTCAGAAAACATAACACCAATCTACCCCTGTTTGACCGTTGACCATGAAGCCTACCCGAGTACACTCCTCCCTACCCTGGTATTTTTTGAAATTTTTGCCTACCCGGGTAGAGAGGGGTGTACCCGGGTAGAGTTCTTGAATCTGAAAAAATGGTTGAATTAGTTACCCGGGTAGGAAGGGTTGTACTCGGATAAACATCAAGAGTAGGGTTTTTATATAACCGAGATGCTAAAAAGTTTCTTTTTCCAATTCATATTCTCCTCGAATTTATATTTCTATCAGGTTAATGAAAACACAAAAAATTGAAGCACCTTATGATTACAGAAAACAAAATGAAATTAGTAAAAAATTAATACAACATTACCATGTAATTGTATCCCCTAGTTTCTCTAATCTTCCTCAACTCTTCATCGTTCTCATAATCATTTGGATTCAGCTTCCAGTATAAGAGTCTCAATTCTGCAAAACTCACCATTTTTCTGCAACGTCACAACTAAGTAAAACTATAGATAGATAGAGAGAGAGAGTAATGACCTGCTAATTGGTTGATGGAAACAAATTCATTAGGGCTGCCATGGTGAGGAAGCCTTGGATCTTCGTTGCTATCGTCCATGAACCATGCATGTCACAGTTTTTTTCATTTATATAAAAACGCTACTCTGGATGTTTACCCGGGTACAACCCTTCCTATCCGGGTACACCCCTCCCTACCCTGGTATTTTTTGAAATTTTTTATCTACCCGGGTAGAGTGGGATGTACTCGGGTAGGCTTCATGGTCAACGGTCAAACAGGGGCAGATTGGTGTTATGTTTTCTGAAGGGGTTAAATTTTCGAATTAGTTTCAAATGAAGGTCAAATTGGTAATTAATTATTAATTAAAGGTTATAAGGGTCAAAAAGCCCGTAAAACCCTGTTTGAACTAAAATTTAGCTCATTAGAAAAAAATTTACGCAACCCACTTTTCCATTTCACCTGATATTCTATTTAAAGCACTTCCCTATCAAATTATGCTTTTTGAAGGCAGTTGGACAAAACTGTTTAAAAAACTCGCTGCTTATAAAATGCATGATATAAAATACATCGGAAATCGTGTTTATTTGGTTTGCGTTAATAAAAATAAGACTTATCTAGTTTCATGTTATTACACACAAATAAAAATTATATCATAAATACATAATGATGAAATCACCACTTAAAAAAAATAAATTATACGATTATCAGGAGAGAAAAAAAATTGACCTCGCGTAACATAAAAATAATTTTCCCCACGTGAAAATATAACATGCTGTTATCGATATGGGGTCAAAGTAAAGCTTCCATTATCTTCTCGGACAGTGTTTCCGAACTCTCTGACAATGATGCTTATACACATTATTATAAACTTCTGTTTGCTAGAGGTAAAATTAAAAAACGTGAAAGAAGGAATGACTACAACGAACAACTTAGGAATACAACATAAAGTGATTTGGACGTCCTACCATGCGCACAAAACAAATGTATGAACTTTTCCCTGGGGCAGGGAAGGTATCATTAGGAAAGACCGTAAGACAGCCTTGGTGTTGCCTTAAATATAACAATAACCATGTGATGCGATTCAAGCCAAAATTGTGAATAGTGATATGTCGGCAACAATATACAGTGGAGCCTAACAGCAGCGATAAAAATAAAAAATAATGGCCAACAAATGTGTGAATTGAACTTAGCATGCGCACCAAATTCTCTCTCTTCAAAAGATCACCATCACCTTTTCAAATATTATTAAAGATAGAAATGGACCGAGGTTGAATGTTGCATACCAAAGTAAATATTATCGAAGATAGAAATGCAACGAGGTTCAATGTTGCATAGCAAAGTAAATGCTTGCTCATTATAATAGTCTCAAATCAGCAAAAAGCAGAGTTCAACCAAAGCCTTCCCGGCATGGCAATTCTTTACACTGAAGAAAATTTGTATATTAAAAGGACAAATGGTAACAAGCTCTTGAACCAAGCAATTCAATTACAACCTTTAACACTACTAGTTTGTCAATCATATCCTTCCCAAACCAAACTAAGTCTACAAGATTTGGAATTGTAGCTTTGCTCTACCTGGTCGTGCTTTCAGCTCCTGCAGTAGAAATGGGGTACGGTGCTGGGGTTAGTGATTGATGGAGGAAAATGAGGGGGGAGGAACGTCACGTTTGGAAAATGAATTTGACTATCCGCAGCTGATGGTATTATTGATGAAGGGAATCCTGATGATGCTGCAGCAGAGAACGGTGGAGTCAGAGTTGCCCCGCCATAAGGACCTTGAACTTGCCATGCCCAATTTGGCAAGGGAGCAACTTCCATCCTCTTCTCTATTGCTCTTTCCTGTAAATAAAAACTAGAGCGACTAAATATAACTAACAAAGAAGAAACTAAAGAAATATTATTATGGTAGCCAGAATATATGAAAATCACCTTACAGATGGGAAAGAAATTGGCATCATTCCAGCCTGAAGGATACTCAGATGCTATGGAGAAGCCATCGGATGACCGAACCTTCAGTGATCTTGTCCCAGAGTGCTCAAACTATAAAGAAAAATGAGAATTATACAATGAAAGCTATGGATACAAACTGTCAATTCAAAAACAGATGAAGAAGCAGAGGGGCTTGTATCAACGGGAGAGCAACAAAATTTCTCCACCTTACCATAACTCTCGTATCGACAGGAATATCATCCCAGCTACGCTGAACTTGTAAACCACTCCCATTGTCGTGTATGTTCTTGATTTGACCATCAGAGTAAGAAGGGGGAGCTATGCCCAAGCTCAGATCGAGACTTTGCTTGTTATCTGAATAAAGTGTCAGAATCGATGTGTTGTAATGCATTTGACTTCATAGTTCAATCATCGAGCGCATTATAAAGCACTTAAAAATATTAGAAGACAAGCCTCAACGTTAAACAAGTAGTACCTTCATTATCAGACTGAGAAATTAACTCCCCTTCATATAAGCTGGCCTCAAAGTTTGTAACAGCTTCCCTTCCATTGCATTTTATAGCAGCCTTATCATACGCTCTGGAATCATTACACAGCAAGTAATAGCACACTTAAGTATAAAATAAAATATATATGAGATGGAATCCAAAGAGTTTAGGGATTTAATTTAATATAGAATGTTATGTGATTGGTAAGAAGACCTCGCAGCCTCTAGTTCGCTATCGAATAGCCCAAGATATATATATCTGCAAGCAAGCAATAAAAAGGCCCAATGTAAAAACTGAATTCTGATTTATCACAAACGAAACCAAGCTGATGATCCCTTAGCAGAGTGATAAAATTTTGATATATCACTTGATGCAAATCGAAACCGAAAATTGATACAAATGCAAGCTGATCAAAGCAATGCCAACGAATGATTTTCTCACTTTTTCCCGAGAAACTGCCCCATACGAGCTTCCCATCGCCCACATTTATGAAGAGTAACTCCCCTGTATTTGGAGCTTCCCCTTGAAAAACCAGTGCTCTGTCGACGCAGAATATGAACAAACTCTTCCTTTGTGAAGTTACTCATCTGCAGAATAATAATAGAAATTGAGGCTACAATTAGAACTTCCATTAAAGCTTTAAATAAAGAGTAATAAAACCACAAACTACGAACGATAGGATTATCTGCTCACTAACCTGCTTCATATCTTCATCATAATCGCTGACGTTGAAATTGATATCAGCATCAACGCCACGGAACTTGATTGCAGCTCGATCATATGCCCTGAAATCGAAAAGATAAAAAATAAATATCCCATGAAACATTTCATATGCTGTAGAAAACCAACAATTACCTAAATACGAAAATTACCTAGCTGCAGCATGCGCTGTGTCAAATCCACCTGCAAAAACAAGAAAAACAAAAACACAAAGAAAAAGAAAAAGAAAAAGGAATTCGTCAGAAAAAAAATACACAACCTAACTATGAGAGCAAGAAAGCTAAAGCACAAAAGATGAAACGAATTTTTCTACAAATCATCACTGTTGCTCACCCAAGTACACTTGTTTCCCACAATCCCTGCACACAAAACAATACAGTTGATTCAGAAACAGTTACACTAGCATATCAAGCTCAAAACGAGAGAACTAAACTACACATAAACATAATTGCTAACCAAATATGCGATTCCCATCTTCCCGTTCTCCGATAGAAAGTAACTCCGCGATACTGCGAGCTCCGCGACCTCGGTCCACGACGGCTCTTCTTCACCTGCGGTTGCTGCAGCGGAACAATCCTCTGCTCCGGCACACCACCGTGATGATCCACCTCCTTCGACGGCAAATCCAACCATCCCTTACTTCCAGACGACGAGATTCCCAACTCGGCGGCCGGAAAAAGCTGGATGGTCCGAACACAAGCGTCTCCGATTCCAACTCCGGGAAGCTGAAGCTGTTTGGAGGTGGCGGCGTCATCGACGGCGTTATTGTTGAGTATGGCGAAGTTGTAAGCAAAGGCATCGCCGAAAGAGCAAGAATCTTCGGTGTCGGCGGCATTGACAACGGAGGAGTTGAAGCTGCCGGAGCTTTCCATTTGGCTGCCGGAGAGAGGAAGAATGTTGTTGAGGGATGCAGAATCAGCGTTGAGATTGAGATCCAACATTTGGAACGGTGAGTTTGTTACGATGTTGAGAAGTTATTGAAAATTTTGGAGGGAAAAGTAAAGTTAGTTAGAACGGTATGGATCCAAAGGAGGCAAGTGTATGCAACACCATCACATTCCCATTCACATTCACATTCACATAAATGTTGATTCAATGCAAATGACCACTACAAAAAAGAGCCACAGAAAGAGAGAGAGAGAAAGAAAGAAATTTCAATTTCATGCAGCGAGAGAGAAAGAAGAGAGTTGGTTTTGTTTTTGTGCTTTGTGTGTGTGTGAGGGAGAGAGAGAGCACAAAAACAGAATGAGGGGGCCTCCTTCGCTTCCTTTTGTTTTTGCCATTACCATATATGTATTTTATTTTCACATCAAAAACAATAAAATATTTGTAATAGAGAAAGATAAAAAGGTTAGCGTAGTTTAACAAGATTGTGATAAATTACGTGCACAGATTAGTAAATTATTAATGTGTTACGATTTTTATTTTATTTTATGTAATTCAAGAGATATTATCATTCAACCTTCTCCCATCACCTTTAATTGCTAACTGAATTACCTTTTTGGATTAATGTGTTACGATTTTAATTAGTAATTGTTTATTAATTTAACATAACTAAATCAAGTATGGACTATGAGTGAGATGAAAAGAGTGCTGACAGTGACACCTTATCACCGCACTGGCCTGTTTTTGCTCCTTGAGAGTTGAGATCAATGTTATTAAAATCGGTTCGGTCATTGATCCGATTGAGGTACTGGATTACTGGGTCACTGGTTCAACGAGTGGGTCACTGGTTCAAACGCATGACCCGATAATTATGTGCACTTTTATAATTTATATTAAAAAATTATAAACATATTAAAATATCTAAAAAAATGATAAAAATTTCAAATATTTTAATATAAAAATAATAAATGACATATTGTTATCCAATAAAAGATCAAACAAAAATATAATGATCGTGATACGGGACTTTAGGTTAAGAAAATGACATCTCTAACTATAAATCAAATCAAAATTTTCTGCATAATGCATAATTGAGATAATATTAGTGTTGTAGGTAAAAACTTATGTAAGTCAATAAGCAAAAAGATATTCAAATATGTCATTTATGATTTTTTTTGAAAAAAAAATTAGATTTTTTTTTGAACCGGATCGGGTCACTGGTTAACCGATCGAGTCACCGGTTTTCATGAAAATCGGTCGGGTCGAACCGGGTCACACCGATTCTGATGCATAACCAGTTCGTTAATTCAACCAACCAATTATATGACCGATTTACCGATTCCCAGATCGACCCAGCCCATCGGTCCGGGTTTCATGACACTGGTTGAGACCCTTTTTGTCCACGGTTTCTTTCTTTTCTGTTCTAGTAATAGTAGTACTTTGTTCGAAAAATAGTATTTGGAGACAGTAATTCACTCATTTAATTATGCAGTAATATATTGGATGATAATTATAAAATATACTGATTTTAAATTATATGTTTAAAAATGTAGAATGTTTCTATCATTAATACTCCAATAATAGATAAAGTTTAAAGTGTGTAAATTACAAAGTATTTGATTTACCATAAATTTTTGGTACTATTGATGTATCTAAATAAATACAATATTTTGCTATTTTTGGAAAAAAATACAATGTGGCGGAAAAAAATATTTAAAAAGTGTTGAAATTTTTTTCAAAAATAAAAAAATATTACATCCACTTAGATACAACAATAACACTAAAGAGTAATTCACACACTTTGTAAATTACCGCCCGCATTCAAACCATTAATGCTCGTTCAGAGGTAACACTAATTAATAAAATTTAGAAAGTGTTCAGATGTTTTGGGGTGTATTTGGATTTGATATGCAAAGTTATGCTCGACTTATTGTCTCTTCGTAACTCACTTTGTAATCGCGCGCGAATACTGTATGTAAAACGAAAATTTATAATGTCAGAACATATTGTTTGCCATTCTCAATAAATATTGAACCCATTAATATAGTGTAACTAATACAATAATAAGCTACTTAAGCTTTCGGTACGGGAATATTTACGTCTTTTACTTAGATACAATAGTAGCTAGTTGAATTATCATATTTATCGATACTGAACGAATGAAGAAAAAACTGCAAATGGAGAAAATAATGGCACATCGTAATTGCTGAATTTGTTAAGTTATTTATGGTGCACTAAGTTAAGTTATTATATCGGGTATTTATTGTGCATAATATAATATAAGTAACTTGATAACATGTATCTTGTATAAATATTGGAAATATGAGGTTAAGTTAAACAATTTCAGCTGTTCAAAGATAAATCAATTGTTGTTATCAAAAAAAAAAAAAAAAAAAAGATAAATCAATTGTTATTATTTCTTCATTTTTTTTTAATACGCTTCTAGTTGATTTATTTATAAACTATTGAGATTTTCTCATATGAACTTTTATCGCGTGATAAAATTCATTTTCATAATTGCCTATTATCACTGTACTACCTTTTGTATCATCCCATTTTGCATATGCAAGGGCAATCTTATATAGTACTAGGCCTCCAAAGTAACTAGTAATAGTTTTATTGAAGGATCGAAGAGATAATAACATGAGTAAGAATGTTGCAAATCGTTGATTAGTAATAGCACTTCCTGTACTTTTCTGACTTCAATTTATCTAATCTCATAATCTTTCTCATTCAGCAAGTGTAAAGATAACAATAAAAAATAACGTAATGATGACAGTATTTGAACTTACAAATCTATTACTCTTCAATTATTCCCTTCTTCCTTTAACAATTTCATAGTTCAGTTTATCTTTTCAAAAAAATTCACTTTGGACCCCTAACACTAACAGGACATAATAAGACATGATAATATTTTTTTGTTGGTAGTCAGACATATGATAATATTAACTAGTACTATACTATATATGTTTCATTTATACATAGTGTCTCTTAGAATATAGGGAAATGTTATATTTATAAATTTATTGTTTATAAATTCTTACAAATTATATTATGTTTGATCGGTAATACACTCTCAGTTAGAGTATTACCGATCAGACATAATATCATTTATAAGCTTATAAAAAAAATTATAAACAAATACTTACCCTAAAAGATAATATTGAGGTTTGTTGAATAACAAGAATAACAGCACATGAATGAAGCAAACCAGCGACTGTGTGCGTTCTTCAATTTTCGACTACGAAAGCACATCCTAAACGTTGTTTACTGGACTTGCATCTTCAATTACTGCTTTCACTCTCTCAATTTACCAATCTGTCTCCCTCACTGGTAAGTTTCAATATTGAGCTTTCGTAACTTGAGAATCTCACTTTTTTATATGAATAACAAATTTTAATATCTCTCGTATTTTAAGAAATAAAATTATTTCTTACATACACATAAAATATATAGAATTCATTTTTTTTCCTCTCTTTTCTTTATATGACCTATAATTATCTCCTATAAACACATAAAATATATGAGATTTATAAATTTTTTTCTCTTCTCTTTACATGACCTTACTTAAATTCACATACTTGTATATATATATATATATATATATATAAGATAATAATTTTATCTACGGCAAGTATCAAATCCATAAAAAATTGTGTGAAAAGTACCGAAACACTGATCATATTTCGTAGAGTTAGCAAAACGGGTCGGCCCACCCCGCCCCGCCCCAACCCGTCGCCAACCGTCAAAAGTGAGTTGGCCCGCCCCTCTTCTTGAATTTGGGTTGAAAACTCCAACCCGCCCCGTTTTATGGTAGGTTGGCGGGTCAACCCGCTTAAAAAATAAAAAAAATTAAAAATTTAAAAAAAAAATATTTTATTAAAATTATTATATTACTTATTTTCATATCACATTCCCTTAGTTTTTTTTCAATCTTAAGTCTAATATGCTAATATTTAATCAGATATTCTTTACAAACTTGTTTTTATCTCCATACATATATTACTTTTGTCATAAATAAAATTTGTCCACTATATTTTTTTTAGAGAGTACAAAGATATCAAAAAATTGGATATTACAAAAGCTTAAAAACAAATAAAAACACTACTTAATAATAAAAAAATAATAAAAATTTGAAACGACGGGCCAACCCGTCTCGACCCGCCACCAATCCGTTTTGACCCACAACCCAACGGAGCGGGTTGAGGCGGATTGGTGAGTTTAAATATGTAACTCAACCCGTTCTATTTTAACGGGTAGGCGGGTTGACCCGTTGAATTAATCATATTGCCAGCTCTAATATTTCGAAGAGTGGACCTGCGAATATATGAAAATGCTGCAATTGTATCCTTTTTGACTCAATTTTTTTTTATATAACAACAGAGTATCAAATGTGGGTTTTTCAAAACCGCAAAATGGGTGAAATAGATTGGACAGCGAGAAAGGGAAAAAAAAAAAAAAAAATCAGACTAAGATAAAGTTGTTGAAATGTTGCAATTGGACAGTGCCCACATGTTAAAATCCCACTAGTCATTGATTTTATAGAGTTATTTTAACTCATAAGAGTCAAAGGTACTGTACATTTTGGGATGGGATCTAAGACGCAACACAAAACATGTTATGCGTAGTAACTATATCTATAAACAACTTCGGATTATTATTTTTTTTTAATTACGAAAAATAATTTTATTTGAGCCGGAAATATTTATATCATGATAAGGTTAGTTTTTTTAATTTTATTTTTTTTATATTTATAATAACTTGAATTCAATATCTTACTTAAAGAAATCAAATATATACCATTTCAACCAACCCATTTAATTTGGATTACTTTTTGAAACGCCAATAAAATGTACCCAAGCGGGGGATCAAGTGGGGTTGCCCACCCACAGTAAAGGTGGGTCTCTGGGGTTCATCTTTCATCTCGTACTCAATTTTTCAACTTCCCGACCAATTATACCCAAAATAATTAGGATTTTATAATTTTCATGTTGAATGAGAATTGAAATCTTATGTTATAGAGATAAAAAGTATGTGAAAACTATATGTTAAAAAAAATATACGTAAGATCTATGTCAACACGGAAATCGAAGAGTGTGTAGAAAAATTTTAGTTTTCATGTTAAATGAGAATTATAAAACCCAAATAATTAAATCCAACATCCACTAATATTACATTACACGCTGACATAGTATGTATTTCCATGGCATTTTTTTTAAATTTTTTTTTGGCACATTGTTACTATTTGTCAATGTGGTCCAATTTCACTTTTTGTTTCGAGAATTTATAGGTTCGCACCAGCTTAAAAGCTTTTGTGGACGAAAACCAAATTGTAAATATCAGAATCCAGAAAAGCCCAATTTGCATTCCACGTAATCGAAGCAGATCAGCCCAACAGATGAAGATGAAAGTGAACCCATCTTTGCAATTTGTGATACGTAAATTGAAAAGCAACTTTTACCAGTGGTGAGCTAATTCTAGATTGGTGACTCGGAAACCAATGGCTACATATCATTTTGGAGTGAAAGGACCGCACTATTTATATCATGCTCTATGATGTTTTTCAATTTGTCTCTATATCTATATGGAGTTACTTATACTTATATTAAAATCGGCCACTTATTATAATAAATAGTATAACTTAAAATAATAAAAAACTGTCGTTGCTTTAATTATAATAATTTCAAATAAAACAAGCATGCATTCATAATCAAACATAGTTTGCTCTCTTTTTCCTCTTTTCCTGGTGGCACCAAATACACCCATTAAACTGCAGGAATTTGCTAGAATTAATACAATTTAAATTGATTTCAAGTAATATTTATTTAGGATACAACAAGTGTTAGCACGGTGGTAGAAGGTGGACAGTTCCTCTTTAGACGATCGAGAGGGCCGGGTTTGAACCCCGTGGGATTATATTTAGTGTATCTAAAGAATAAATTATTTCAAGACAAAAATACTTTTTTTTAAAAGATCTGTTAAGAAGTTTTTGATTGATTTTTTTAACTTTAAAATAAAATAGTCTAAACACACTCCTAATTAAAGATTTAACCATGTATTTTTTTTTCTGATGAGTTATGCACAATATTAATCAGGTGTTTGGTAGGGGGATTAATTTAGGATGTCCAAGAAAGTGAGGATGAGATTCTAAAAATATCATATTTGGTATCACAATTTGGAAAAAAAATTCAGGATTCTTTCTTTAGTGTAATTTGTGGAACAAAATCCACCTCAAAATACCACTCAAAAGGTAATATTTTTTTATTTCCATGGATGGAGAGAATCACATAATATTTTGTTGACAAAAATATCCTCAGTATCTTTGTCCTTGACCATGTTTTCTCTTACCCAGACCGCTCGGTTCTCATCTACACCGTGAAGCCACCGCCACATATCCATCTTCTTCATCAACCACCTACTCCTCCCATCGTGCAAAATAACCATCATCATTATCCACCTTTTTGTTTTTTACTTTCTTCTCAATTTTTGATTGTTGAATATTTCAGCAAAAAATATAATAAATAAATAAAATAATAAAATCACTCTTTGCATGTTGTTCAATCTATGGAGTGATTTTGTGGTTTGTTGAGAGATGAAGAACGATTGGCTATTTTCAATGAATTTGGATCCCTTTGCGTTTAACAAATTTTGGGCTCTAATTTATTGCACGCGTCAAGAATAGCTAGTGCATTGTTGTTATGGTTCTCTAGTGCGAGTTTGAATGTGGCTCGGAACATAACACTTCCTTGAATGATCCTCTTCCTAGATCTGGAAACCAATTAGAACGGCAATAAACAGTGTTGAAGAAAAGAATGATGGTGAGGTTATTTTTGAAAAATTACTCCACATTCCCATCAATATTTTACAATCAACCAAACATGTTCTGTCTTAGAGACAGAGATGTCCAGCCCAATAGGCTGGTATGTTGATCTTGGATCTAGTGCCCTCTCCAAGGTATCTATGAAGGATATACCCTTGAGCCAAGCAGATTACTGTGCACAACGAACTAATAATGGCTTTTGCCAATGGGGTGTGTGTGCGCACAATGACAACATAACAGTAAGAGAGAGAACGTAACATACCTTTAGAGTTTACCTTTTATTTATAGGAGTTACGCGTGGATAATATAAAGTGGACCTTTAGTACCTCTGATGAGGGCTCAGGCCTGTCTGCCATATTGTCGTATTATGATTAATATTCTTAATGGATACTATCCATAATTATACTTGATTTAAATCTTAGATTGCCCCTTGTTATCTATCATCCAATGAGTCCCTTATACAGGTTCATAACACATACCATTAGTAAAATATCTAACATTCCCGAAAAACTTATTTTTCCACCATATTTCCGAAAATTGTGATTCTCGGTTAAAAAAAAATTCTCCTATACTAAACGCCTGTATCTAAAGAATAAATTATTTAAAGACAAAAATACTTTAAAATTGTTGAACTTGAAACCAGGTGTCAATGGCAATGGATAAGAGGCTGGTCTTAGGTAAAATGCCACGTGCTCCTTTCATTACCGGCACTCTTTGCTTCTTTGTATTTATCTTTCCCGCCGCCCCCCATCCTACTTTTCTTTTCTTTTTTCTCCTTTGTGTCTTTTAAGATATTTCGTCAACGTTTTTTGCCCCAACAGCCTTGTAGTATGCTGCGTCCTCTATCATCATGTGGAATGAAATCTCAAGTGACTTCAATAAACACTCAAGCTATGTTGCACATACATCACACGAGAAATATGTTACGATACGACACGTCAACACGTTATTTTTAAAATTTTGATACATTAGAACACATTTTGACATTAAATAATATTTTTAATATATATAATATAGTGTACATTTAATATATAGCAACTCATAATATGTCATATAACTAATCAAATATTTAAATTTCATAATATAAATATAAAACAAAAATAAATTTTTTCATGCCTTGTTAATTTTTTTATGTCAAATTTCGTAATAAAAAATATTTGATTTATAAATTAATTTTTCATGTTTAGTTAAAAAGATAAAATAAAATAAAATTTGGATATTAAAAAAAAAATCAAAAAATGTTGACCGCATGTCAAAAAATATTGACCGTGACAAGTTAGAACATTGATTGTGTACCACAACGTGTTGGAGCATTGACCGTATGTCAAAAATATTAACCGCGGAACCAAAAAAACAACGTGCATCAGTGAACTCGAGTCCTAATAATGAATTTAATAACTTATCTATTTCATGGCATTTCCCAACTTGAGATTGGTAGACATCAAGTTGTGGCTGAGGGCGTAGATGCATGCAGAGTCTTCACAGTGATGACTGATGAGGGATGGATGACCCTCCCCTCCCTCCTCTGTGATTTATTTACTGTTCCAAAGTAAATGAGATGATGTAACTTACACGAGAGCAATAACAAGAGTGAGAAGGAAAGCCCCCAACCATTAGTTTTTGTTAGTTTGCAAGTTATTTTCGGTGCTGCGAATGTATCGAATATTCGGTATATTTTTATGATTTTTTTTTATCTTTTGTTTTTTCTTTTGAAAAAGAGAATACATACTTCCAAAACACCGAAAAATGTTCGTTAGCTTGTTGGGTTTTTTTAAGTGAAAAATAAATTTTATGTCTTAGGAAAATTCTAATATTATATTATAGATACATTAAGTGTAAGATTCACTTATTTGTAAAATTCGTATTATGATTAATATTCTTAACGGATACTATCCATAATTATACTTGATTTAAATCTTAGATTGCCCCTTGTTATCTATCATTCAATGAGTCCCTTATACAGGTTCATAACACATACCATTAGTAAAATATCTAACATTCCCGAAAAACTTATTTTTCCACCATATTTCCGAAAATTGTGATTCTCGGTTAAAAAAAAATTCTCCTATACTAAACGCCCGTTAGTGTATCTAAAGAATAAATTATTTAAAGACAAAAATACTTTAAAATTGTTGAACTTGAAACCAGGTGTCAATGGCAATGGATAAGAGGCTGGTCTTAGGTAAAATGCCACGTGCTCCTTTCATTACCGGCACTCTTTGCTTCTTTGTATTTATCTTTCCCGCCGCCCCCCATCCTACTTTTCTTTTCTTTTTTCTCCTTTGTGTCTTTTAAGATATTTCGTCAACGTTTTTTGCCCCAACAGCCTTGTAGTATGCTGCGTCCTCTATCATCATGTGGAATGAAATCTCAAGTGACTTCAATAAACACTCAAGCTATGTCGCACAGACATCACACGAGACATATGTTACGATATGACACGTTGACACATTATTTTTAAAATTTTGATACATTAGAACACAGTTTGACATTAAATAATATTTTTAATATATATAATATATTATACATTTAATATAGCAACTCATAATAAGTCATATAACTAATCAAATATTCAAATTTCATAATATAAATATAAAACAAAAATAAATTTTTTCATGTCTTGTTAATTTTTTTACGTCAAATTTCGTAATAAAAAATATTTGATTTATAAATTAAATTTTCATGTTTAGTTAAAAAGATAAAATAAAATAAAATTTGGATATTAAAAAAAAAATCAAAAAATGTTGACCACTTGTCAAAAAATATTGACCGTGACAAGTTAGAACATTGATTGTGTGTCACCAGGGGCGGACGCAGGAGTTTTAATAAGAGGGGGCGAAAATAAAAAATACTATATCATAAATAAAAGTACTTGAAATACAATACAAATTTAATATACAAAAAATTGAAAAAAAATCTACGTGTTTTCATTTTATTAAACTCATATATAATTGAATCCGTGCTAAAATTCAAAATAATTTCTTTTTTAATGTATGTAATCAAAGATAGTCTATGACTATACATACATGCAATGATCTTAGGAAGGTGGAAGTTCATTTTGCCTGGCTCTTGAATTTTTTTTTTTAAATACACAGCCAAAATCGAATTTACACAGCCAAAATCAAAAGGCTAAAGAAGGAGGTTGGTAATGGACAGAACACGAAAATGAGAGAAAGGATGATATGATGTTGTCAAGGAAAAATATGGGTAAGAGTGTGGGCAGAAACATGGGGAATTGAGGGGCCGTTTGGTACGAGGCATTTTTTAGGATTTCTGGAAAACTGAGAGTGGAAATCATATTTACCCATGTTTGGTACAAGTTTTTAAAAATTTTCCCGGAAATCTGATTTTTCCGGGATTTTATTTTGTGTGTAATTTTTTTTGAAAATACCATCTAGGGGTGGTATTCTAGAATTTCTATGGCAAGGAAAAATTTAATACAACTAAACATAGTATTAAAAAAATTAACCCAATATTTCCGGGAATATTTTAGTCTACCAAATACCTTTTTGCTAACATTCCCAGAAAACTCATCTTCCTATCATATTTCTGGAAATCGTGATTCCCGGATAAAAAAATATTTCTCCTCTACCAAACGCCCCCTAAAGAAAAAAGTATGTACAACACAGTAATTTCATCATCATATTTTTCTACATATATTATAAAAAAGAATCTCAAATTTTAGAGGGGGGCTAGAGCCCCCCTACTGGGTCCGCCCCTGTGTGTCACAATGTCACAACGTGTTGGGGCATTGACCGTATGTCAAAAAATATTGACCGCGGAACCAAAAAAACAACGTGCATCAGTGAACTCGAGACCTAATAATGAATTTAATAACTTATCTATTTCATGGCATTTCCCAACTTGAAATTGGTAGACATCCGGACTAGCAGTTACAACTTGCATTTCCTTCTTGTAGAGTCTTTCTCCTACCCGAAAGCAATGAGCACAATACAAGTTCATCAATGCAACAATGCACCATTATTTGATCTTAGAAGAGAAAAATATTTCAAACCTAAGTATACAAATTACAAATGCTAGCCAAGAATTCGATTCTTTCATGTATGGTATACTGTTTTTCTCTTCCCCGTACAATAAGATTGATTCTTATTCATATAAGAATGCTGATTGTTATTAACTTAATTATATTCTCATCCATGTAGCGTCCATATACTTTTACTTCGCATTTGACCATCTTTTGATTAACCTTTTCGCAGGGATATGTACAAAAAGGGAGCTATTCATAGGAACAAAAGAAGCAAATTGTAGCTGTAGCATCCCATTTATAAAGGATTACGACTTTTTACAGATATTCAAAAATGATTTAACTGCAAATGAGTTTAACACCAGCATATATTAGAAAAATAAGAAAGTTTATTATTCACATTTTTATTAATCATATCAAAATCAAACGTATTATAATATTTATTTATTTATTTTTAAAGTACATTGAAAATGAGCATAACTATTTTTTTTTCTTTTCCATTTGTTAAAAGTATGCAAACCAATCATGTCTTTAGAAAACATTAAAATATGAAAATGAAAAGTAAGATGTTTACTAAAGTCTAAAACTAAACAGGCCATAGTATTCTGCAAGCTCTCCTCCCCCACAATATAATTGCGTATCAAAACTGCAAAGAATTATAATCCAAAGCAAAGCAGAGTAACAAAACAAAATCGAAACGATACTCAGATTTCACTGGGAAACACCCAACCACTTAGAAAAGTTGTCAAATTCAGCATAGTCAGAGTCGGAGACCATGGTTTGATACCATGATTTTCCAGCAGCCTTGGTAGCAGCAGCAGCCTCCTGGCAAGGAATTGGAAAACAACAAGTGTCAGTTCAAAACAATTGCTTATGTTGAAATGATTAACTACGAAATAAGATTCAGTACTAGAGAGTAGAGTCTTCAGCATAACTTATGCCGTGTTAGAAATAACTTATAATGGTTTTGGGGGGAAAAAAGGAAATTAAAAATCTCCCCTTGATATTAAGGAAATCCAAACATGTAAACAACTTACAAACTGCATAATACAACCCGTGGAAATCCATTTTTAAGTTAATCCTCTTCTATGCATCCATAAAGATAGTTGAGCTTGAACTCATATAAAAGTATACACAAACATGCAAGGTTGTTTTTCAAAACTGCCATTTTGTATTAAGTTAACCAAAAAGCAAGAACATATCTATCTAGTATGAGCTTAAACAGAGTAAAATTGAGAGTTAGAGATCACTAGTGAAGCATAAGGCAAATCATCATAATATAATCAACATATAAATCAATAATGAATGCATTTGAATGATAAAGTACCCAACTAATGTATTCAGCGCAATGATGTTGTTTTATTCTAAATATAGTGTTAAGGATAAAGTAGGTGACCTTGGGGACAGTGTTGCGCTTCTTGTGGAGAAGCTCCTTCTTAGCTTTGACGCGCTGTGACTCAGCGAGAAGTGACATCCTCTTTGCTGTTTTGGCATAGGGATTGAGCCTCAACATAACATTGAGATTCTTGAGGGGGTTCTTCTTGAGTGTAGCCCTCTTAACCTCCTTGTTAATGGGCCTAACCACAGACTGAACCTCATCAGAGTTAATGATCCTGGCGAGGTCCGAGTTTACCATCTTTGACCTGGGAAGCAGGTAACCATTCTTCTTCTCAGAAGCCTTCTCGAATGACCCATATATGGAGTCAAGTTTCTCAAACGCAGACTTAGTCCATATAATGAACCTTCCAAGGTGACCACCCGGTGCCAACTTCAGAAGGTTCAGCCTCTCAACATTCGCCACCTCAACACCTGGAATGTTCCTGAAAGCTTTCACGGCTTTGGCTCCTTCAGTTCCGTACACAATAAGAGGACCCTTGCGTGAAATGTACCTTCGGTTCCTCATCTTCCCCTTCCCTGATCGAATGCCATGGCTGTCCTTCGCTTTCTCAGCGTCTGGGAAAGCGCCAATTTGCTTCAGAACCTTCACCGCTTCCTTGCTTTTCTCCATTGCTTCCATGGAGTCACTGACTACAAGAGGAAGCTCCGGGACTGACTCGATTTTGTGACCGCGGGCCTGAACGAGTGAGGGGATAGCGGAGGCGGCGATGGCGGAGACGACGGCGTAGCGCTTCTGGTTGACGTTGATCTTGCGGTGCCAGCGTCGCCAGATCTTGGTGGGAGCGAACATGCGACCGCCGCGGCACATGTTGCCGAAGGCTCCCTGGCCGGCGCGGTGGGTTCCGCCGCCGGGGACTCGGGGGATACGGGAGACTGCACGGCCGGTGCCCCAGGACTCGGCGGAGGTTTGGTGGCCGGCGCGCCTGCTGACGGCGTAGGGTTGGCGGCTGTTTCGGGAAATGTTGGAGTGAACGAAGGTGACGATGTCGGGTCGAATTGACGCCTTCATCACATGAGGCAGTGGGATGGTGGGTGCCGCCGCGTCGCCCTCCATGGATTGAACAGAGACCAGAGGGCGAGCTGCTGCGGCCATTGTTGAAGTTCAGTGCAGACAATAAGCTAGGGTTTTGAGCAATGCCAATGGCATGAAAGATAAACAACTGATCGGGGAATATATATATATATATATATACTAGTGAATTACTCGTGCCATGCCCGGGGAAAAAAGAACAAAATATTTGTCGTCCGCTGTGGTTGGTTAATCGCACTGCAAATATTAAACTTACAAAAACCTGTGTTGTTATCTTGTTCTATATTTCAAGTGGAAAAAATTACAGCATTGATACAGAACTTTGCAAATGTCAACCATAAACAAAAATCTGTTATCCAGAGTGATCAATACTATGCAAATCAAATATATTATCTACTCGATGAGTTATGTAAAAAATAAATACACCATAGTAGACTATGTTGAAATGAGGATGGCTAAAAAAAGAAAAATGCATACAACTTATTGCTAACTATAACAGTCACTAATAAAATAAAGGTAACAAACAGACCAGGCAAATATGAAATTAAAAGATCAGCTTGTACCTATAATAAAAAAAACGCTATTAATTCAGTGTCATTCTGTAGCAATCATTGGAGGGATGAGTTTAACACATACCAAACATGTGATTTCCTATGTTTATGCATTACCAGGGACATCCTCTTCCACCATCATATTTATGCCTACGATACAAAATGTAAATGCTCATAAAATAAATTACGTTAATATGTTAACACTCAGAAGTAATAATCTCAGTAAAAAAATGGGTTATTTTTTTTAGAACCCAAAAAACGTTGTCTGAAAGGGATTTGAAAGCAAATTAACCAAATGGTCATGTATGAGTCATATTTTTTGCTTACATTGGAACAAATGTGTCTAAATAGCATCAAATCAATACACATGCTAAAAACTTGTAACAATATAAAGAACCCACAATGATAAATTTTTAAAAAACAACAACATACATTTGGGTCCACCAAAGACTTGAAGAATGAGGTGACAATAGCTTCGTTGCTTCAAACACTTGAAACTTGATATCTTGGCTCATTATATGGCTCCAAATTATTATTTTTACGTTGAACTTAAATAACATCGATTTTTCATTAAGAACGTTTAGTTTTCTTAGATAATGTTCCAAATCAACACCCTAAGAAAAAAAAATTCTTCAAAATTAAGTATAACTCGTGCGATGCACAGGAAAAAAAAGAAATTTGTTTGTCTGTCTCATAAAATTTAATGCAAAACATAAAAATATATCTCTGCATTTTATTTAAATCAATATTGTTAGCTACCTAACTCAAACTTTTTGTACATATTGGCAAATTTTTGAGTTATTAAGTTTAATATAAAAGAAGAAGAGCAAAATTTTAATTTAATTACAAAAAAATAGGCGGGTCAGTCCTCCGGACCGACTCCACTTTGCAACCTCTAATTGTCAGCATTATATACCAGCATATAATAAACTTTTATATTTATCCACACGAAAAAGTTCTAATATTTGCATCTAAGTTTTTATATTTTATCTCAGAGATGGACTTTCGTTTATTACAATCAGATTTAAAAAATAATAATAAATAATTATTTTTTGCAAGGATTTGCGTCGTTTGTATTTGAAATTTTACAAATTTGTATTTACAAAAATTAAAATCTGATTTAAGAATTTAATTATAAAAGAAGATGTGAGAAATTTTAATTTAATTATAAAAATGTTTGGTAGGTCGGCCCTCTGGGCCGAGCCCAGTTTGCCACCTATAACTAACGTTTTTATATTTATTCACAAAAAAGGCTCTTATAATTACTTCTAAGATTTTATATTTTATCTAAGAGATGAACTTTCATTCATTACAATTACATTTATAAAATAATAATAAGTAATTATTTTTTGCAAGGAATTGTGTAGTTAGTATTTAGAATTTTATAAATTTGTATTTACAAAAATTGAAATATGAATTAGGAATCTAATTATAAAAGAAGAGTGAAATTTTAATTAATTATTAATACGTGTTGGCAGGCAAGGCGTGCAGGCCCTTTGGGCCAAGCCCAGTTTGCAACTTTTAACTATCACTGTTTTATATAAATAATTATTTTTTTTCAAGGATTGTGTAATTAGTATTTTGAATTTCACATATTTGTATTTACAAAAATTTAGGAATTTAATTATAAAAGAAGAAGGATAAAACTTTAATTTAACTATAAAAATATGTTGGTGGGCCGGCCCTTCGGGCTAAGCCAAGTTTGTCACCTCTAACTATCAGCATGCAATAGATTTTTACAGTTATCCACAAAAAAAGTTCTTATCGTCACATTTAGGTTTTTATATTTTATCTCAAAGATGGACTTTTGTTTATTACACTCAGATTTAAAAAATAAAAATAGTGGAATTTTAATTAAATTACAAAAATGTGTTGGAAGGCGGGGCTGGCATGTTGCAACCTTTAACCATCAGCATTTTATGTAAATAATTATTTTTTTGCAAGGATTTATGTCATTAGTATTTTGAATTTTACAAATTTATATTTACAAAAATTAAAATCAGATTTAGGAAATTAATAATAAAAGTAGAAGAATAAAATTTTAATTTACTTATAAAAATGAGTTGGCGGGCCGGCCCTTCGGGCCGAGCTCATTTTGTCACCTCTAACTGTGAGCATTTTATATCAGCATGTAATAGGTTTTTATATCTATCAACAACAAAAAAATTCTTATAGTTGTTTCTAGATTACTATCTATCTATATTTTCTATATTTAGACAGTAAACATAAGATAAAAAAAGTGTTGGCAGGCGAGGTGGACCGATCCCATTTTACCACCTTAACTGTCAGCATTTCATATAAGCATGTAATAGATTTTTATATCTCCACAAATAAAATTCTTATAGTTGCGTCAAGATTACTATCTATACATGTTTTCTATAGTTAGGCAGTATACATAATGAAAAAAATATGTTGGCCGGGCTAACTCGCCTGTTTGGCGGGCGGGGAGGGCCGGCCCATCGTGCCGTGCCCATTTTGCCACATATATCTGTCAACATTTTATACCGCCATGTAATTGATATTTATATTATCCACAAGAAAAAGTTTCTTATAGTTGCCTCTAGATTACTATCTATCTATGTTTTATATAATTAGACAATAAACATAAGAATAAAAAAACTATTGGTGAGCTGGGTGGGCCGTCCCTACGGGCCGAGTCCCTTTTGCCATCTCCAACTGTAAGCATTTTATATCAGTATGTAATAAATTTTTATATTTATCCACAAAAAAGGTTCTTATAGATTCGTCAAGATTACTATTTATCTATGCTTTCTATAGTTAGACAATAAAGATAATAATAGATATAAAAATAATTAATCCTAATAGGTTTAATAACTAAGCTCAATAGATATAAAAATAATTATTATTAATATGCTTAACAATTTTCCATGCAGAAAGTAGTGGGAAATATTAAATGCTGAATCTTTTCCCACCTATAAAGTTCAAAATTCAAATTTAAAAAATTTAAATTTTAAATTTTTTCTCACCCAATAGATATAATAATAAATATTATTAATAGGCTTAATAATTTTCTATCTAGAAAGTATAAAGTAGTAGAAAACATGCATAGAAGTCTATGCACATTCTTCAAGTAATAGCTTCTAGGTAATCATTTACCACATAGAAAATTTTGTTAATTACACTCTTACATCAAAAGAATGAAAGTTTAATTTCTTTCCAATATATTTAATTTTAAAATTTAAAATTCAACATGATAATAGAATTAATTATACATACTTTTAAAAAATAATTTTTTTTTCTCTTTTAATTTATATTATGTACACACATATATATATATATATATATATATATATATATACATTTAAATATTTATCTTAAGTATTTTTTTAAAAGTTTCTTGTACGAATTTTTTTTCTTTTTTGTATCATTATTTTAAGTTAAAATTTTAATTTACTTTATTTTAAATTATATTTTTATAATTTTAAATATTTTTTCCGATAAATTAATAATTTTTTATTAAAATTAAATTTATTTTATACATATCTTTTTTCCTGTTTTATAATTAATTCTAATAGGAATAATAATTAAGCCCAATAGACATAATAATAACTATCATTAATATGCTTAATAATTTTATTTTATTTTGGAAATATTCCAATTGGTTCATTGCTTCACAACTAATCCGATTCGGGGCGGGTCCAGGATTAAGGCATTATGCTTAATAATTTCTCATGCAGAAAGTAGTGTGCAATATTAAATGCTGAATCTTTTCCCACCTCTCAAGTTCAAAATTCAAATTTAGAAAGTTTAAATTTTAAGTATTAAATATATTCCCTCCCTGTAGACATAATAATGAATTAATAGGCTTTGCAATTTTCTATGA
>NW_026899655.1:0-8982 GCF_033153095.1 Gastrolobium bilobum | reverse complement strand
TGTATTTTTTTATTTTCTATTTTTTATTTTTTTATTTTTTCTGTCTCCAATAGAGAGAGAAAGAAAAAAAAATGGTAAAAAAAATAAAGCACACAAAAAGGAAAAAACATAGCACAAAGTGGAAAAATTTATTATGATCCCCAAAGAAATGGTATAGAAAAAATAAAAAAACACAAAAAGGGGAAAATATAGCACAAAGTGGAAAATTTTATTATGATCTCCGTATTTGTGGTCCTTCCAATAAGAATGCAACACTTGTATTTATTTATTTTTTATTTTTTTTCTCTCCAATAGAGAGAGAAAGAAAAGAAAAGAAAAGAAAAGAAACGGTACAGAAAAAATAAAAACACACAAAAAGGGGAAAATATAGCACAAAGTGGAAAAATTTATTATGATCCCCGTATTTGTGGTCCATAGAGAGAGATAAAGAAAAGAAATGGTATAGAAAAAATAAAAACACACAAAAAGGGGAAAATATAACACAAAGTGGAAAAATTTATTATGATCCCCGTATTTGTGGTCCTTCCAATAAGAATGCAACACTTGTATTTATTTATTTTTTATTTTTTTATTTTTTTCTCTCTCCAATAGAGAGAAGGAAAAGAAAAGAAAAGAAATGGTACCGAAAAAATAAAAACACACAAAAGGGGAAAAGATAGCACAAAGTGGAAAAAAATTTTATGATCCCCGTATTTGTGGTCCTTCCAATAAGAATGCAACACTTGTATTTATTTTTTTTGTTTTTCTTTTTTTCTCTCTCCAACAGAGAGAGAAAGAAAAAAAACGGTAAATAAAATAAAGCACACAAAAAGGGAAAAAGATAGCACAAAGTGGAAAAATTTATTATGATCCCCGTATTTGTGGTCCTTCCAATAAGAATGCAACACTTGTATTTTTTTATTTTCTATTTTTTATTTTTTTATTTTTTTTTCTCTCCAATAGAGAGAGAAAGAAAAAAAATGGTAAAAAAAATAAAGCACACAAAAAGGGGAAAATATAGCACAAAGTGGAAAAATTTATTATGATCCCCGTATTTGTGGTCCTTCCAATAAGAATGCAACACATGTATTTTTTTATTTTCTATTTTTTATTTTTTTATTTTTTTCTGTCTCCAATAGAGAGAGAAAGAAAAAAAAAATGGTAAAAAAAAATAAAGCACACAAAAAGGAAAAAAGATAGCACAAAGTGGAAAAATTTATTATGATCCCCGTATTTGTGGTCCTTCCAATAAGAATGCAACACTTGTATTTATTTTTTTTTATTTTTTTATTTTTTTTTCTCTCCAATAGAGAGAGAGAAAGAAAAGAAAAGAAAAGAAACGGTACAGAAAAAATAAAAACACACAAAAAGGGGAAAATATAGCACAAAGTGGAAAAATTTATTATGATCCCCGTATTTGTGGTCCTTCCAATAAGAATGCAACACTTGTATTTATTTATTTTTTATTTTTTTCTCTCCAATAGAGAGAGAGAAAGAAAAGAAAAGAAAAGAAAAGAAATGGTATAGAAAAAATAAAAAAACACAAAAAGGGGAAAATATAGCACAAAGTGGAAAATTTTATTATGATCTCCGTATTTGTGGTCCTTCCAATAAGAATGCAACACTTGTATTTATTTATTTTTTATTTTTTTTCTCTCCAATAGAGAGAGAGAAAGAAAAGAAAAGAAAAGAAAAGAAAAGAAACGGTACAGAAAAAATAAAAACACACAAAAAGGGGAAAATATAGCACAAAGTGGAAAAATTTATTATGATCCCCGTATTTGTGGTCCTTCCAATAAGAATGCAACACTTGTATTTATTTATTTTTTTCTCTCTCCAATAGAGAGAGATAAAGAAAAGAAATGGTATAGAAAAAATAAAAACACACAAAAAGGGGAAAATATAACACAAAGTGGAAAAATTTATTATGATCCCCGTATTTGTGGTCCTTCCAATAAGAATGCAACACTTGTATTTATTTATTTTTTTATTTTTTTATTTTTTTCTCTCTCCAATAGAGAGAAGGAAAAGAAAAGAAAAGAAATGGTACCGAAAAATTAAAAACACACAAAAGGGGAAAAGATAGCACAAAGTGGAAAAATTTATTATGATCCCCGTATTTGTGGTCCTTCCAATAAGAATGCAACACTTGTATTTATTTTTTTTTCTTTTTTTCTCTCTCCATTAGAGAGAGAAAGAAAAAAAAAGAAATGGTACAGAAAAAAGAAAGCACATAAAAAGGGGAAAAGATAGCACAAAGTGGAAAAATTTATTATGATCCCCGTATTTGTGGTCCTTCCAATAAGAATGCAATACTTGTATTTATTTTTCTTTTTCTTTTTTTCTCTCTCCAATAGAGAGATAGAAAGAAAAACAAAGGAAAAGAAATTGTACAGAAAAAATAAAGAACACAAAAAAGGGAAAAAGATAGCACTAATTGGAAAAATTTATTATGATCCCCGTATTTGTGGTCCTTCCAATAAGAATGCAACACTTGTATTTATTTTCTTTTTTCTTTTTTTCTCTCTATAATAGAGAGAAAGAAAAAAAAAGAAATGGTACAGAAAAAATAAAGCACACAAAAAGGGAAAAAGATATTACAAAGTGGAAAAATTTATTACGATCCCCGTATTAGTGGTGCTTCAAATAAGAATGCAACATTTGTATTTAATTTTTATTTTTCTTTATTTTCTTTTTTTCTCTCTCCCATAGAGAGATAGAAAGAAAAACAAAGGAAAAGAAATGGTACAGAAAAATAAAGAACACAAAAAAGGGAAAAAGATAGCACAAATTGGAAAAATTTATTATGATCCCCGTATTTGTGGTCATTCCAATAAGAATGCAACACTTGTATTTATTTTCTTTTTTCTTTTTTTCTCTCAATAATAGAGAGAAAGAAAAAAAAAGAAATGGTACAGAAAAAATAAAGCACACAAAAAGGGAAAAAGATAGCACAAAGTGGAAAATTTATTATGATCCCCGTATTTGTCGTCCTTCCAATAAGAATGCAACACTTGTATTTTTTTATTTTCTATTTTTTATTTTTTTATTTTTTTATTTTTTTCTCTCTCCAATAGAGAGAGAAAGAAAAAAATGGTAAAAAAAATAAAGCACACAAAAAGAGGAAAAGATAGCACAAAGTGGAAAAATTTATTATGATCCCCGTATTTGTGGTCCTTCCAATAAGAGTGCAACACATGTATTTTTTTATTTTCTATTTTTTATTTTTTTATTTTTTTCTCTCTCCAATAGAGAGAGAAAGAAAAAAAATGGTAAAAAAAAATAAAGCACACAAAAAGGGAAAAAAATAGCACCAAGTGGAAAAATTTATTATGATCCCCGTATTTGTGGTCCTTCCAATAAGAATGCAACACTTGTATTTATTTATTTTTTTTTTCTATTTTTTTCTCTCTCAATTAGAGAGAGAGAAAGAAAAGAAAAGAAAAGAAAAGAAATGGTACAGAAAAAATAAAAACACACAAAAGGGGAAAAGATAGCACAAAGTGGAAAAATTTATTATAATCCTCGTATTTGTGGTCCTTCCAATAAGAACGCAACACTTGCCTTTATTTATTTATTTATTTTTATTTTTTTTTCTCTCCAATAGAGAGAGAGAAAGAAAAGAAAAGAAAAGAAACGGTACAGAAAAAATAAAAACACACAAAAAGGGGAAAATATAGCACAAAGTGGAAAAATTTATTATGATCCCCGTATTTGTGGTCCTTCCAATAAGAATGCAACACTTGTATTTATTTATTTTTTTTTCTCTCCAATAGAGAGAGATAAAGAAAAGAAATGGTATAGAAAAAATAAAAACACACAAAAAGGGGAAAATATAACACAAAGTGGAAAAATTTATTATGATCCCCGTATTTGTGGTCCTTCCAATAAGAATGCAACACTTGTATTTATTTATTTTTTATTTTTTTATTTTTTTCTCTCTCCAATAGAGAGAAGGAAAAGAAAAGAAAAGAAATGGTACCGAAAAAATAAAAACACACAAAAGGGGAAAAGATAGCACAAAGTGGAAAAATTTATTATGATCCCCATATTTGTGGTCCTTCCAATAAGAATGAAACACTTGTATTTATTTTTTTTGTTTTTCTTTTTTTCTCTCTCCAACAGAGAGAGAAAGAAAAAAAACGGTAAATAAAATAAAGCACACAAAAAGGGAAAAAGATAGCACAAAGTGGAAAAATTTATTATGATCCCCGTATTTGTGGTCCTTCCAATAAGAATGCAACACTTGTATTTTTTTATTTTCTATTTTTTATTTTTTTATTTTTTTTTCTCTCCAATAAAGAGAGAAAGAAAAAAAAAAGAAATGGTAAAAAAAAATAAGCACACAAAAAGGGGAAAAGATAGCACAAAGTGGAAAAATTTATTATGATCCCCGTATTTGTGGTCCTTCCAATAAGAATGCAACACATGTATTTTTTTATTTTCTATTTTTTATTTTTTTATTTTTTTCTGTCTCCAATAGAGAGAGAAAGAAAAAAAAATGGTAAAAAAAAATAAAGCACACAAAAAGGAAAAAAGATAGCACAAAGTGGAAAAATTTATTATGATCCCCGTATTTGTGGTCCTTCCAATAAGAATGCAACACTTGTATTTATTTTTTTTTATTTTTTTATTTTTTTTTCTCTCCAATAGAGAGAGAGAAAGAAAAGAAAAGAAAAGAAACGGTACAGAAAAAATAAAAACACACAAAAAGGGGAAAATATAGCACAAAGTGGAAAAATTTATTATGATCCCCGTATTTGTGGTCCTTCCAATAAGAATGCAACACTTGTATTTATTTATTTTTTATTTTTTTCTCTCCAATAGAGAGAGAGAAAGAAAAGAAAAGAAAAGAAAAGAAATGGTATAGAAAAAATAAAAAAACACAAAAAGGGGAAAATATAGCACAAAGTGGAAAATTTTATTATGATCTCCGTATTTGTGGTCCTTCCAATAAGAATGCAACACTTGTATTTATTTATTTTTTATTTTTTTATTTTTTTTCTCTCCAATAGAGAGAGAGAAAGAAAAGAAAAGAAAAGAAAAGAAACGGTACAGAAAAAATAAAAACACACAAAAAGGGGAAAATATAGCACAAAGTGGAAAAATTTATTATGATCCCCGTATTTGTGGTCCTTCCAATAAGAATGCAACACTTGTATTTATTTATTTTTTTCTCTCTCCAATAGAGAGAGATAAAGAAAAGAAATGGTATAGAAAAAATAAAAACACACAAAAAGGGGAAAATATAACACAAAGTGGAAAAATTTATTATGATCCCCGTATTTGTGGTCCTTCCAATAAGAATGCAACACTTGTATTTATTTATTTTTTATTTTTTTATTTTTTTCTCTCTCCAATAGAGAGAAGGAAAAGAAAAGAAAAGAAATGGTACCGAAAAAATAAAAACACACAAAAGGGGAAAAGATAGCACAAAGTGGAAAAATTTATTATGATCCCCGTATTTGTGGTCCTTCCAATAAGAATGCAACACTTGTATTTATTTTTTTTGTTTTTCTTTTTTTCTCTCTCCAACAGAGAGAGAAAGAAAAAAAACGGTAAATAAAATAAAGCACACAAAAAGGGAAAAAGATAGCACAAAGTGGAAAAATTTATTATGATCCCCGTATTTGTGGTCCTTCCAATAAGAATGCAACACTTGTATTTTTTTATTTTCTATTTTTTATTTTTTTATTTTTTTTTCTCTCCAATAGAGAGAGAAAGAAAAAAATGGTAAAAAAAATAAAGCACACAAAAAGGGGAAAAGATAGCACAAAGTGGAAAAATTTATTATGATCCCCGTATTTGTGGTCCTTCCAATAAGAATGCAACACATGTATTTTTTTATTTTCTATTTTTTATTTTTTTATTTTTTTCTGTCTCCAATAGAGAGAGAAAGAAAAAAAAATGGTAAAAAAAAATAAAGCACACAAAAAGGAAAAAAGATAGCACAAAGTGGAAAAATTTATTATGATCCCCGTATTTGTGGTCCTTCCAATAAGAATGCAACACTTGTATTTATTTTTTTTTATTTTTTTATTTTTTTTTCTCTCCAATAGAGAGAGAGAAAGAAAAGAAAAGAAAAGAAACGGTACAGAAAAAATAAAAACACACAAAAAGGGGAAAATATAGCACAAAGTGGAAAAATTTATTATGATCCCCGTATTTGTGGTCCTTCCAATAAGAATGCAACACTTGTATTTATTTATTTTTTATTTTTTTCTCTCCAATAGAGAGAGAGAAAGAAAAGAAAAGAAAAGAAAAGAAATGGTATAGAAAAAATAAAAAAACACAAAAAGGGGAAAATATAGCACAAAGTGGAAAATTTTATTATGATCTCCGTATTTGTGGTCCTTCCAATAAGAATGCAACACTTGTATTTATTTATTTTTTATTTTTTTTCTCTCCAATAGAGAGAGAGAAAGAAAAGAAAAGAAAAGAAAAGAAACGGTACAGAAAAAATAAAAACACACAAAAAGGGGAAAATATAGCACAAAGTGGAAAAATTTATTATGATCCCCGTATTTGTGGTCCTTCCAATAAGAATGCAACACTTGTATTTATTTATTTTTTTCTCTCTCCAATAGAGAGAGATAAAGAAAAGAAATGGTATAGAAAAAATAAAAACACACAAAAAGGGGAAAATATAACACAAAGTGGAAAAATTTATTATGATCCCCGTATTTGTGGTCCTTCCAATAAGAATGCAACACTTGTATTTATTTATTTTTTATTTTTTTATTTTTTTCTCTCTCCAATAGAGAGAAGGAAAAGAAAAGAAAAGAAATGGTACCGAAAAATTAAAAACACACAAAAGGGGAAAAGATAGCACAAAGTGGAAAAATTTATTATGATCCCCGTATTTGTGGTCCTTCCAATAAGAATGCAACACTTGTATTTATTTTTTTTTCTTTTTTTCTCTCTCCATTAGAGAGAGAAAGAAAAAAAAGAAATGGTACAGAAAAAAGAAAGCACATAAAAAGGGGAAAAGATAGCACAAAGTGGAAAAATTTATTATGATCCCCGTATTTGTGGTCCTTCCAATAAGAATGCAATACTTGTATTTATTTTTCTTTTTCTTTTTTTCTCTCTCCAATAGAGAGATAGAAAGAAAAACAAAGGAAAAGAAATTGTACAGAAAAAATAAAGAACACAAAAAAGGGAAAAAGATAGCACTAATTGGAAAAATTTATTATGATCCCCGTATTTGTGGTCCTTCCAATAAGAATGCAACACTTGTATTTATTTTCTTTTTTCTTTTTTTCTCTCTATAATAGAGAGAAAGAAAAAAAAAAGAAATGGTACAGAAAAAATAAAGCACACAAAAAGGGAAAAAGATATTACAAAGTGGAAAAATTTATTACGATCCCCGTATTAGTGGTGCTTCAAATAAGAATGCAACATTTGTATTTAATTTTTATTTTTCTTTATTTTCTTTTTTTCTCTCTCCCATAGAGAGATAGAAAGAAAAACAAAGGAAAAGAAATGGTACAGAAAAAATAAAGAACACAAAAAAGGGAAAAAGATAGCACAAATTGGAAAAATTTATTATGATCCCCGTATTTGTGGTCATTCCAATAAGAATGCAACACTTGTATTTATTTTCTTTTTTCTTTTTTTCTCTCAATAATAGAGAGAAAGAAAAAAAAAGAAATGGTACAGAAAAAATAAAGCACACAAAAAGGGAAAAAGATAGCACAAAGTGGAAAATTTATTATGATCCCCGTATTTGTGGTCCTTCCAATAAGAATGCAACACTTGTATTTTTTTATTTTCTATTTTTTATTTTTTTATTTTTTTATTTTTTTCTCTCTCCAATAGAGAGAGAAAGAAAAAAATGGTAAAAAAAATAAAGCACACAAAAAGAGGAAAAAATAGCACAAAGTGGAAAAATTTATTATGATCCCCGTATTTGTGGTCCTTCCAATAAGAGTGCAACACATGTATTTTTTTATTTTCTATTTTTTATTTTTTTATTTTTTTCTCTCTCCAATAGAGAGAGAAAAAGAAAAAAAAATGGTAAAAAAAAATAAAGCACACAAAAAGGGAAAAAAATAGCACCAAGTGGAAAAATTTATTATGATCCCCGTATTTGTGGTCCTTCCAATAAGAATGCAACACTTGTATTTATTTATTTTTTATTTTTCTATTTTTTTCTCTCTCAATTAGAGAGAGAGAAAGAAAAGAAAAGAAAAGAAAAGAAATGGTACAGAAAAAATAAAAACACACAAAAGGGGAAAAGATAGCACAAAGTGGAAAAATTTATTATAATCCTCGTATTTGTGGTCCTTCCAATAAGAACGCAACACTTGCCTTTATTTATTTATTTTTTTTTATTTTTTTTTCTCTCCAATAGAGAGAGAGAAAGAAAAGAAAAGAAAAGAAACGGTACAGAAAAAATAAAAACACACAAAAAGGGGAAAATATAGCACAAAGTGGAAAAATTTATTATGATCCCCGTATTTGTGGTCCTTCCAATAAGAATGCAACACTTGTATTTATTTATTTTTTTTTTCTCTCCAATAGAGAGAGATAAAGAAAAGAAATGGTATAGAAAAAATAAAAACACACAAAAAGGGGAAAATATAACACAAAGTGGAAAAATTTATTATGATCCCCGTATTTGTGGTCCTTCCAATAAGAATGCAACACTTGTATTTATTTATTTTTTATTTTTTTATTTTTTTCTCTCTCCAATAGAGAGAAGGAAAAGAAAAGAAAAGAAATGGTACCGAAAAAATAAAAACACACAAAAGATAAAATAAAGCACACAAAAAAGGGAAAGAGATAGCACAAAGTGGAAAAATTTATTATGATCCCCGTAATAAAATAAAGCACACAAAAAGGGAAAAAGATAGCACAAAGTGGAAAAATTTATTATGATCCCCGTATTTGTGGTCCTTCCAATAAGAATGCAACACTTGTATTTTTTTATTTTCTATTTTTTATTTTTTTATTTTTTTTCTCTCCAATAGAGAGAGAAAGAAAAAAATGGTAAAAAAA